>NC_086452.1:348500744-348801161 GCF_028390025.1 Pseudophryne corroboree | reverse complement strand
GTTCTCCATGGTTGTGCGGAGCAATTGTGTGGAATATTGACAATTTTGTTTAATCTATCACTCACGCACTGTGTAGTACCGAGGTGCTTTAAGATGACTAGTATTGTCCCCGTCCCGAAGAAGGGGTTAGTAAAAGGCTTAAATGACTATCGGCCTATAGCATTAACACCTCTCATAACGAAATGTTTTGAGAGACTGGTACTGAATCATATTAAATCTTTTTTCTCTGCCGATTTTGACCCATTTCAGTTTGCCTACAGACAAAACCGATGCACTGATGATGCGATTATTTCATTGTTGCACTTTACTCTGTCCCATTTGGAAGTGAGTAATGCCTATGTTAGGATTTTATTTGTTGATTTTAGTTCAGCTTTTAACACAGTGATTCCAATCTCTCTAATTAATAAATTATCCGCATTAGGCCTTGATTGTTTCACTTGCAATTGGATTTTAGCATTTTTGACAAATCGTCCTCAAGTGGTCAAAATTGGCAGTATTAGGTCTGACGAGGCACAAATTAATACAGGTGTACCCCAGGGTTGTGTTCTTAGTCCTTTTTTATATTCATTGTTTACTTATGATTGTGTATCAGCGGACGCATCAGTTAAATTGATTAAATTTGCGGATGATATTGCCGTAGTTGGGTTAATTAGTGGTAATGATGAGCTGGCATACAGGACGGAAGTTGCAAAGTTAGTTAATTGGAGTAATGAAAATCATTTATTTTTAAATAGTGGGAAGACAAAAGAACTGATTATTGATTTTAGGAGAAGGCAACTACCGAAGTTACCAGTGTTTATTAGCGATCAGGAAGTGGAAATGGTTAACTCATTCCGGTTTTTAGGTATTCAGATCTCGTCATGCTTGACTTGGTCTGAGCACTTGCTACTGATAGGAAAAAAGGCTCAACAACGACTTTTCTTCCTGCGGCGTTTAAGGGCCGCAGGTGTTGGTGCTCAGACCATGTTAAATTTTTATAGGTGCTCGATAGAGAGCATTCTTAGTTATGGGATCGTGGCATGGTATGGCGGTTGTACTCTAAAAGATCGATGGGCATTAGAGAGGATAAGGAAATCGGCTAGTAAAATTATTGGTTCACCACTGCCTAGCTTTGATGATTTGTATAGGAGTAGGGTTTTAAGCAAAGTCAGGTGTATTTTACTAGATAGTGCTCATCCTTTTAATGTGCTTTTTGTAAAACTTCCGTCACTAAAGAGATTTCGTTCTCTGATGGCTCGTACCAACCGGTTTAGGGTTAGTTTTATCCCATCTGCTGTACGTATGTTAAATGAATGATTTATTTTTTATGTTTGTTTTATGTTCTCGCTTGCTACTATTTGATGCCTTGTACAATGTAATTTCGTCTGTCAATTTGTTTTGGCTGATGACAATAAACTTGAACTTGAACTTGAACTTGAACTGTTGTAAATAGCTCTTAATTCCAGAATGCTTATTGCAGACAAGCTTCCCGGCTTGACCTTTTCCCCTGTAAATTCTTCCCCTGGAAAAACTGCTCCCCAGCCTTGGAGACTTGTATCCATGGACACCAGGATCTAATCCTGGATCCCGAACCTTCGTCCCTCTAGGAGGTGAGAACTGTGAAGCCACCACAGGAGAGATATACTGGTCCTGGAAAATAGGATTATTTTCCGGTGCATGTGCAGGTGAGACCCGGACCACATGTCCAACTGGGGACCACTCTGGTATTTGACCTGCTCACCGAATGGCCTCGTAGGCCGCAACCATCTTCTTCATCAACGGAATGTATTGATGGGTTTACACTGTTGCAAATCTGATCCGACTCTGGATCCTCAAATCTCTTTCCAAAGGAAAAAACAAATTCTCAACAGGTCAGTATCTAATCTTATTCCCAACTCTTACATCTGTGTCGTTGGAATCAACATTAATTCCCTGTGTTGAAGAACTGTCAGAGAGAAACAACGATTTGTACCGCTTGTTTCTTGACCTCGCCGTAGTCAGGAGAGCGTCCCATTACAGAATAATAATGGCTCTTACTATTGAAGAAAAAACATCATACTGCCATCACTCCGGTGAAATGACAATGACAATCCTGAATAGCAAACCCAGGTAAGCTTAATGCATATGAAACCGCATTTAAAACCTCTTTCTTCTTTTACAGGCTGGAGGTCCCTGCCCTGAGCGATTCCCTCTTGTAGTTCAACTTCTCAAGTAGAAATCTTTTGGGGATTGTTCTGACCTAGCTGTCCAGCTCAGAAGCACGAAAAAGCTTGAATAACAGCTTTTTCCTTTTTTCCCTTTTTTGTTGTTGTTGTTGTGACAGGGACAGCAGGACCATGTCCTGATCCTGAACCAACCCTTGTATGGCGTCGCATACTACCTCCCCGTCCAGAGGAGAAACGGTAAGATCTATTTTAAAAATCAGTGAGGGGAAACATTTGGAAAACTCGAGTTTGTCCCCCTTTTGACTTTATTCTTAACTCAATGTGTCAAATCCATTCCAGGACTGACTGAAGAGTATTAGACGAGTTCCCACCGGTGTGGGCTCCAGCAAGATAGACCCAGCGACCTGCGGTGGATGTGGTAGAAACAGAGGACGATATCTGCTTCTGCAAACTTGAAAAGGCTGCAGACCTCTTACCTTTTCACCTTCCTCTACCTGCAGAGAAGGGGAAAACAAAACGGTATCCAACCGGTCAAAATAACTGCATCCCACAAAATATGCGTCACCAACCGTTGTGAGGGAACATAGCTCAAGACGGTAGACTTACCAGTGGTATCTGCCGAGATCAACTTAACAAAGCCATTCCCAAACCAGGTTACACCTTCATAGGGAAGATACTCCAGTATTTCTCGGAGTCAGTGCATACCTCTTGTAGTCTCAAGGCAGCATGCTGCAATGTTCTAGATAAGACCCAACTTAAGGAATATTCCATCTCTCCCCAGGGTAATTATATCGGATAACAAGGTAACCGACCATTTGTGAATACAAGCACTCCCCCATGCGTATGTAATGCAAATATCATCAAAACACATAATTAAAATATCACTTAGTTTCCTATATACGATCCTTTGTGACAGGGCCCCGTCCAGACCAGGGGTTGACTTTCACTTTATTCTATCCACGGCGGGAAAAGAATAAACACTCGTACTCCTCGAGAAGATTTAAGTCAATCTCGTCACGGCTGACCTAGAGCTTTATCAACAGAGTGACCAGCACATGAAAAGGAATAACTTTACTTCAGCATTCAATAGAAATCGTAATATGAATATACATACTGTATTTAAATACACATATACACACATATTCTATATACATCATACGTATATGTATTTTGTCAGGAACAGCAGGATCCCTAGTGACATTAATGTACTGAATGCCATTGTTGTGGATCTAACCAGGAAACATTATGGTCGACATAAAACATAGTATTCGTCGACAACAGGGAGTAGTAACCGGGCAAAATAACATTCTTGCGACCCCGAGGGGTATGAGGGAAATATATATACATAATGTTAATATCACTCCCCCACAAATACTACCACGTCTGTGCTAAAGCTACAGCTCAATGTATCCGTACTATATATATATATATATATATATATATATATTATATATACAGGTATAGGTTTTTGTTAATTTACACCTAGTAATAGAGTTGGTGCCGACAGGGTCATCTACTTACGACTGTGTCTTCCCATACAGTGTTTACTTTGGAAAAGCTTACAACTACCGACATGCTGACACTTCATCTACTGAATCAAGTACCAGCAGGAGTCGGCAATGCCGACAGAGGGATCCCATAGCTGTTTGTGGCAGAGCCCACACACATGTCGACACACGTGTACTACATCGCTATAATGGGTAGAATCCTGACAGGGAAGACACAGAAACTTTTTTACAACTCATTAACCACACGCTCATTTATACATATATAGTGCATCTTATATGAGCCCATAGTGCACTAAGCAACTGTGCCCCCCTCCGATTTACACTGTTAGTTTTTTTTTTCACAGTGTTTTGGCGGGCCAGCGTCTCTGTGAGGAGAAAATGGCACTGTATAGAGTTGTGAGGGCTAAGCCACGCCCCCTGCTCGGCGCGCTTCAGCCCCGCTAATTTTTCACAGTTTTTTTACCGGTGGGGGTCTGTATACAGTGCCTATGCACTGTATACTTCATTGCCAGGATATTATATGTGGTATAAATGCTGACCAGGGCACCCCCCCCCCCTGCGCCCTGCACCCTGTGAGTGCCGCTTTTGTGTGGGAGCAATGGCGCGCAGAGACTCTGATCTTCTGCCGTCACTGAAGTCTTCTGTTCTTCTAATACTCACCCGGCTTCTTTCTTCTGGCTCTGTGAGGGGGGTGACGGCGCAGCTCCGGGAACGAGCAGCTAGGCGAACCAACTGATCAGACCCTCTGGAGCTAATGGTGTCCAGTAGACTAAGAAGCAGAGCCCTTGAACTCAGAAGAAGTAGGTCTGCCTTCTCTCCCCTCACTCCCACGAAGCAGGGAGCCTGTAGCCAGCAGGTCTCCCTGAAAATAAAAAACCTAACATAAAGTCTTTTCAGAGAAACTCAGGAGAGCTCCCCTAGTGTGTGTCCAGTCTCTCTGGGCACAGAGTCTAACTGGAGTCTGGAGGAGGGGCATAGAGGAAGGAGCCAGTTCACACCCAGGGTAAATACTGGCTGCTTTATTTTTACACTGCAATTTAGATTTCAGTTTGAATACACCACTCCACACCCAAATTTAACTCTCTCTGCATGGGGGAAATGTAGTAGGGAGTGAGAATCAGAAAGTGAGAGATTTTGGTTAAATTCGCCTGTTTTTTTTAAAGTGGCAATCATTTACATGGCAAACCAGGCTGATTTTGCCATGTAAATAATTACCACTTTAAAAAAACAGGAGAATTTGACCAAAATCGCTCACTTTCTGATTCTCACACCTCATTACATTTTCCCCTCATGTTATACCTGCCCCCCCTGCAGTGCACATGGTTTTGCTCATTAGCAAACAAATTTCTGCTGCGATCAGATCTGAATTAGGCCCTTTTTTAAAAATATATTTTATTATTTTTAACTAACATTATTATTATTATTTTTTTATTAAATGGAACTGAAAGTCCAGGTCTGGTCTGGCTGAGTCACATATCTACTCTGTCTGGCCCAGTAAATTGACAAGTTAAGTCTTACCACAATCAAATCTCTGCTTAATACTAGATGAGCGGGTAGACATAATTGTTGCTGAATAGTTTTATTTATAAGCAAGTATCTCACTTTAGTAGATCACCCAGAATATAAAATGCTCTTTCATGTTTGAGCAAACAGTTGTACAAAGGTAGGGTGACCATATTATCCCTTTAACCTGGGACACTCATGAATTACACAGGTTCTGTGGCTGCTTAAAACCAGGGGAAATGCAGGCTTATAGTCAGCCAGCCACAGAACCTGTGTAATTCATAAGTGTCCCAGGTTAAAGGGATAATATGGTCAGCCTAACAACGTGCACAATTAGGTATTGTGGGCACACAATCATTTAGTGACATTACAGAAATAAGGGCCTAATTCAGACCCTGTCACTGATGTGCAAAAATTGCTTTGAAGGGATTTTTGCCCATCTGGGCATGCGCATACGCCGGTATGTGCATGTGCAAGGTCCTAAACTGCGCAGTTTAAGACCTGGAATGGGGCGGGAAAAGAGCATCAACATCGCGTTTTGTGAATGTCGATGTTCCGTTTAAGGGGTGCGGTCCGGACAACAGGTCAGGTAGCCGTCCACCTTTGCAGCTAGGCTGTGTAGGCAGAGAGCTACTCAAAACATGCAAAAGCATTGCCACCGTGCAATGCTTTCACATGACTGCGGGGAGGGGGGGTGCAGCATCCGGCATGCAGGGCGGACTTGCCCTTTGTGCAGGGCGTCCCCCCCACATGTCAAAGAATTTGATCGTAGATGTGCGAAAAAAAAGCAGGTCGAAATTGACCCCTAAAACCGTTTTTATGTAGCAGTTTGCTATTTTAGCATACTAAATGAGCCGCCAGATTTTGCTGGTGAAAGAGACAGCATTATGCTAAAGCAGCTATCAGCCATTTTGTATAATGGCAGCCATTCTAGATGTATTTCAAGCTATTTTTTATAGGTTTATAAGTAATGCTGACATTTATATGATATATGCATGATACCCTTAGCCCTAGCAACCTGTATAAGAAATATGCATTTCAACATATTGATAATGGTCAAGGATTAGCTCAGATGAATATATGGGTTATTTATCCTACCTACCCCTTTAAGAGTTTATTAAGTAAATTTTTGTACTGCATAAACGAAACTTATTATATGATAAGAAGTCAGTGGCTTGTTAAAAATAATGACCTTATAAGGGCAGCAACTCCCTACTAGCTTGTTAGGCTAAGGAATTCACACCTGCAGATTTAGAATTGCTAGATAGTGTTTTTTGGCAAGATTCCCAGATATTAGCAAGATGCCCAGAAAAAGACCTTCAAGAGTTTTTGAAGGAATTAAAACAGTTTTAAATATAAAATCATCTTTATAACTGTTGTAAGCTTTGTATTTAATAACTAAAAGCACGCATAATGTTATAAAATAAGTTTCAACCCAATAAGCAGTTATGTGAGTCTATGTTTCATAATTTGGTATTGATTAGAATGTTCATTGCTATAATCAATGAACATAGCCAGCTAGTGTATGTAATTTCCTTAAATTAATTACATAGATATTTCTGTGAGAAACTATTTTAAGAGCAATATGATTTCTCCAGCTGCAGTCACAATGACATTTAGTTAACTCCCAGGCTAAGATAAAACTTTAATTGCATGATGAGTACATTTGAGGAGTATGTTTTGGAATGTCCAGGTGACAATGGAAAGAAGGCTTTCAAGATTAATGTCCAGATGGTGATAAGGGAAAGGCCTTCTCATTACATTAATGAGCAAATAGTGATAAGAATATACATACAGGAATGCTATTTTTGGTTTCATTAAATCATTGTTTATCTTTGCACACGGTGTACTTTGATTGGCTAACACACTGCCATATCTTTGCACACGGTGTACTTTGATTGGCTAACACATATCTCCTGTGTGTTGTCTCATTATTTCTGTTCTCCAGCCAGCTGCTAAGTACAGAACCACTGACTGATGTTCAAGGGTATTAAACAGACGACCGAAGGACGTTGATATACGGAGTCTATCTCCAACACTGGGAACTGTTACTAAATACTAATATATAATTTTTAATTATTTGCGCAATTAAATGTAGCTTAAACTTTGCAGTTTATGTTTAGACAAAACACTGAGGGGCAGATGTAAGAAGGCTTGTTATGGAGGTAGAAGTGGTATCAGCCGGCCGAGGAGACAGGGGTATAGGTCATTAGGTCGACCACACTTAGGTCGACAGTCATTAGGTCGACCACTATTGGTCGACATGCATTAGGTTGACATGGTCACTAGGTCGACACGGTCATTAGGTCAACATGAACAAGGTCGACATGGAAAAAGGTTGACATGAGTTTTTTAAACTTTTTTGGTGTCGGTTTTTTTCGTAAAGTGGCGGGGAACCCCAGTTAGTGCACCATGTCCTCTCGCATAGCTCGCACTTCGGGCAAGGTGCCTCGCTCTGCTACCGCTGCACTTGGCACAGGTTACTACTCCCAATTGTGTTAAAAAAAATGTGAACAGCTCATGTTGACCTTTTTCCATGTTGACCTTGTTCATGTCGACCTAATGCATGTCGATCAATAGTGGTCGACCTAATGACCGTATCCCGGGGAGAGACACAGCGCATCAGCTGTGGACGCTGACTGCCATCGCCGGAGGGGGGAAATGATAATACATCTCGCCACTAGTGCTTACCGATTTGCCTCGGTAAAGAGCCTGATGTAGTGTAGTGCGAGACAGCCAAAACTACGAGATTCCGGCCAAACACGTACATTTTTTTTAAAGTGGCAATCATTTACAAGACAAAACCAGGTTGGTTTTGCCTTGTAAATGATTGCCGCTTTAAAAAAAAACGTAAAAGTATGGCTGGAATCTCAGAGCTCCAGCCGTCTTGATCTGCATTACATCCGGTCCTATATTCCTCTTGCCTGGCTTTTCCGCTGCAAATACCCCTTATCACGTACCATCCCTCTTTCCTTGCACATTCACCTCCGGCAAAGCCATAATTAATTACTGTCAGCATCCGGAGTCTTACCGGTACGCTGGGGCCGCGGGGCTGGCTTCCTTGGCGATGTGCGGTCAGCGGCGGAGGTGGGCTGCTGCGCCAGATCCGAGGGGGTCCGCTCGTGGCGGCGGAACGTCGCTACAGTGGGTTGCTCTTGCTGAGCCGTTGCTAGGAGACCAGGGGCAGTGAGCAATGTGGCTTTGCAAAAAGGTCTGCATTACTGGGCGCCGCCATGTTGGAGACCAAGTTTTGAGCATAGTTCCTGTTTCCTGTCTCTTCCAGCCAATCCAGGGGAAGCTCTCCCTATAAAAGGGGGCTGGTTTAGGACAGGGATGCCAGTGCTTCAAGTTACAACCCTGTTGTAGGTGCTTTAGCCTGTGCTCACAGGATTCCTGCTGTATTCTGGTTCCTCCTGATCCTGCTAGGTTGGTTCTCTGTTGCTGCTGCTGTTATGAGCCACGGCTGTGGCTCATTCCTGTTTTGCATTTTGGTTATGTATTTTATGTTAATACTTCTGTTTATGTTCCCCGTGGGTGTCATAGGGTGTTCGGAGCTCACCCTTAAGGAGAGGGTACTGTTATGAACCACAGGTAGTGGTTCATTCCTATTCTATGTTTATAGTTGTCTTGCAAGCCAGGATTTCCCGTTGCTCTGGTTTGAGAAGACTCTTGTTTGCTGCCGGTGGTGAGTCTGTGTGATTGCAGCTTGTTCCCATGTGTTCAGCCTCACTTGTCTGTTGATTGCACCTCTCAGTTGTGCAGCAGGGCAGCTGCACGACATAATTAATTAAGACTCTCTGTTATATTCTGGCTCAGTGCAATTCACAGACGCTGGTGATATTTCCAGAGTTCCAGAGTTCTTGAGTTCTGAGCTAGTCCCTGCCAGTTCCTGAGCTCCTGTCTAGCAGTGTCTGTCTAGCTGCTTCCAGTGTCGGTTCCAGTGTTGGTTCCAGTTTTGGTTCCTGTGTCGGTTCCTGTGTTGGTTCCAGTGTCGGTTCCTATGTTGGTTCCTGTGTCGCTTCCAGTGTCTGATCCCGTGTCCTGCCGTGAAGCGTTCCTGTCCAGAAGTCCTGTGGCTTTGTCTGTGCCTGGTCGAGTATCTGGCTTCTTGGTGTCCACCGGTCTGTCGTTTGGGATTCTGCCTGTCCTCCGGTTCTGAGAGTCTGTGTCGGCTACATTGGGGGTTCCTGTCCGTTTGCCAGTATTGGTACCGGTTCCGTGAGTAGCGGCTTTGCCACGTCCGTCGGCCTAGGCCGCAGTATTCTTTGGTTATATTTTGTTACTGGTGTTTTGCAGAGGGTACTGCTTATGCTGTCACCGCCGGTACACAACAGTATTGTGTCGGCGAGTGGACAGCATTTCCTTTGTTGTTCTTTTCCTTTGGCGGCGTGCCGCGCATATATTTAGTTTTAGGGTTGTTAGTAGCCCCTAGCCTTCTGTTTGCTTTAGTTAGAGGTCCCCTTGTTATTATCCTGTCTCAGTTCACGCCTTGTCTCACTCTAAGACCTGGGGGCATCGGAGTTGGGCAGACCTAATCCGCCCTTCAAACGCGGCTGCCGTGGGCCCAAGAAACCATAGTCACTCAGGCGTGAACTGACCACACGGGTGAAACAATGGAGGTAGGGTGCTAGGGGCTATTTCCACACCACACCTTATTTCAGCATCACGTTCTGGTGCTCTGGACTCACTACGCAACATCTGCCTTGTTCTGAGCACCAGGAACCTAACATTATCACCAGCCATACAACAAAAAAGAAATAAAGCTTTTTCTTTTTTGGCCCAGTCCAGTGTCTTGTCTAGAATCCAGTCCTGTCTAGAATTCAGTGTGCAGAATCCAGTCCTGTCAAGAATCCAGTCCTGTCTAGAACTCAGTGTGCAGAATCCAGTCCGGTGTTTAGAATCCAGTCCTGTCTAAAATTCAGTGTGCAGAATCCAGTCCGGTGTTTAGAATCCAGTCCTGTCTAGAATTCAGTGTGCAGAATCCAGTCCGGTGTTTAAAAATCCAGTCCAGTCTTGTCTTGTCTAGTTTAAAAATCCAGTCCAGTCTTGTCTTGTCTAGAATCTTGTCTAAGAATCTTGTCTAGAATCTTGTCTTAGAATCGTGTCTAGAATCATGTCTAGAATCTTGTCTAAGAATCTTGTCTTAGAATCGTGTCTATAATCGTGTCTAGTCTTGTCTTGTCTAGTTTGAAATCCTCCTATACCTACTATGCAAGCCCTGCAGGCGTCTCTCTCAGCCCTGAACTCTGCTTTCAGTGCTTTGAAACCTGAGCGGCTGGAAGTTTTGCAGCAATCCTTAAAGCAACTGCAAAACCTTCTGACCAAAATTTTGCTTATTTTGCCAGAAGTTCTTGAGAGTTCATTCTCTAAAGAGACTCTTGTTCACAGTATGGTGACAAGTGAATCCTCAGGTTTAATTAGAGAGAAAAAGTTTGAAAGTTTTCTGCGGCCCAGGCTCTCAGAAGAGGAGCGTCTGTGTCACAGAAACTTAGATTTATGCCTATATTGTGGAGGTTTAGGCCACTATCTGCAGACCTGTGAGTTGCGCAAGCCAAAGTGTGGCGACAAGTCCTTCCCTCTGGCTAAGTTTAGTCAGGATACAAGACCTACTCCTGTCTCTACTGTGGCAGAGGTACTTGTCACACAACCCACACTAAAAAGCACTCTGTCCTATAATTGGGGTCCTTGGGCTAGGGAGCCCCATTATAGATTCAGGAACCAAAGGAGAATGTTTCTCTCGTCTCTTGATTTTCCTGTTGAAGCAGAGTTGCAAACCCCTGGAGCGGTGCCCGATGCCCAGGGTCCTGGAGCGGTGCCCGATGCCCAGGGTCCTGGAGCGGTACCCGATGCCCAGGGTCCTGGAGCGGTACCCGATGCCCAGAGTCCTGGAGCGGTACCCGATGCCCAGAGTCCTGGAGCGGTACCCGATGCCCAGAGTCCTGGAGCGGTACCCGATGCTCTAGGTTATAGAGGGACATCGAATATTATAGCTCAGGTGTCAATACCAGAAGGGGTCTCAGAAGCTGTTACCCCAGGAAGGGACTTGAAAAGCGCAACCCCAGAAAGGGTATCTAAAACCATAGTTCTAGAAGGGAACTCGAGAAGCAAAACCCCAGAAGGGATCTTTGAAGTAATATCCCCAAGTGGGGTCTCGAGAGACGCAGCCCCAAAGAAGGGTCTAGAGGTCGCTTCCCCAGGAAAGAACTTAAGAGGCATAGCGTTAGTGGAGGTTCTGAAGGTTAAAGCTTCAGCAAAAGTCCCGGAAGTCATAGTCCCGGGAGAAGTTTCGATAATTATTGACTCAGAGAGGGAGGCCGACGGCCCGGCCCCAGAAAGGGAGGCCGACCGCCCGGTCCCAGTAAAAGAATCCGAGGTGCTGACCCCAGCGGGGTTCCCGAAGGCCACTGCCCCAGTGGGGTTCCCGAAGGCCACTACCCCAGCGGGGTTCCCGAAGGCCACTGCCCCAGCGGGGTTCCCGAAGGCCACTGCCCCAGCGGGGTTCCCGAGGGCCACTGCCCCGGGTGGGGTTCAGAAAGTCACTGCCCCGGGTGGGGTTCAGAAAGTCACTGCCCCGGGTGGGGTTCAGAAAGTCACTCCCATGGGTGGGGTTCAGAAAGTCACTTCCCCGGGTGGGGTTCCGAGGGCCACTGCCCCAGGTGGGGTTCAGAAAGTCACTGCCCCAGGTGGGGTTCAGAAAGTCTCAGCCTCGAGTAAGGTCAATAGTGACCAGGTCCTAGCAAAGCACTCTAGTCAGTCAGATGGGAAGGAAGCAGATCCTGACTCTGTTGATATCTCAACATCTATAATCTTTGATGGGGACTTAGTCCAATTTCTGGCTTACAAACACTATTACACCATTTTGTTGTCTAGACCATTTCTGGGCATCACTTCAGAGAACCTTGTGCTCTATCTGATATATTCCTTTAGAGGAGAGCCTTTTGAGTGGGCGACCAGCCTAATGAAAGCTGAAGATCCCATTCTTCAGGATCCCCCAGCATTCAGTGATGCAGTTATTAAAAGATATGGTTCCAAAGAAATTGGTTCAGGTTCCTCTAGGTCACCCGTCTTATCTGCTGAGAGTTCACCGTATACTGTAAACTCGGCACAAAGATCACAGCCTATTACCATTGCTACTGGATGTGCTTTCCTGTCTTCTCCCTACAGGAAATCTTCTAAAGTTTCAGTACCTAGGGGAATGGAACCAATCTATGGTCTGTTCTCAGATTCCGAAACTGATGAGGTTTCTTATATGCCGGGGCACTCTGGTAGGAGATGGAAGAAGCATCTGATTGCTCGACCTATATGTTTTGAAGAATTTTTTGAGCCAGAGGTTTCTTTCTTTCCTGGTGTCGCCAAGCAAGCACAGGGTAAAAAGAAGAAAAAGAAAAATAAATATTGCTGACTCTTGCCTTGTGGTGTATATTAAAAAAAAAAAAAAAAGTTTTTTTTCCCTTGTCTTGTGTCCAGTGGCCACCGTCAAGGGGGGGGGGGGGGCACTGTTACAAGCTGTTGCTACAGCTTGTTTCTGTTTTCTTGCCTGTTAGACCAGTGTGTCAGGTTTTTTTTTTGTATCCCTTGTTTTGGAAAGGCTGAATTTTGGGGTCCATTGACCCCTCCTCAAGGGGGGGGGGTACTGTTATGAGCCACGGCTGTGGCTCATTCCAGGTTTGCATTTTGGTTATGTATTTTATGTTAATACTTCTGTTTATGTTCCCCGTGGGTGTCATGGGGTGTTCGGAGCTCACCCTTAAGGAGAGGGTACTGTTATGAACCACAGGTAGTGGTTCATTCCTATTCTATGTTTATAGTTGTCTTGCAGGCCAGGATTTCCCGTTGCTCTGGTTTGAGAAGACTCTTGTTTGCTGCCGGTGGTGAGTCTGTGTGATTGCAGCTTGTTCCCATGTGTTCAGCCTCACCTGTCTGTTGATTGCACCTCTCAGTTGTGCAGCAGGGCAGCTGCACGACATAATTAAGACTCTCTGTTATATTCTGGCTCAGTGCAATTCACAGACGCTGGTGATATTTCCAGAGTTCTTGAGTTCTGAGCTAGTCCCTGCCAGTTCCTGAGCTCCTGTCTAGCAGTGTCTGTCTAGCTGCTTCCAGTGTCGGTTCCAGTGTTGGTTCCTGTGTCAGTTCCTGTGTTGGTTCCAGTGGCGGTTCCTATGTTGGTTCCTGTGTCGGTTCCAGTGTCTGATCCCGTGTCCTGCCGTGAAGCGTTCCTGTCCAGAAGTCCTGTGGCTTTGTCTGTGCCTGGTCGAGTATCTGGCTTCTTGGTGTCCACCGGTCTGTCGTTTGGGATTCTGCCTGTCCTCCGGTTCTGAGAGTCTGTGTCGGCTACATTGGGGGTTCCTGTCCGTTTGCCAGTATTGGTACCGGTTCCGTGAGTAGAGGCTTTGCCGCGTCCGTCGGCCTAGGCCGCAGTATTCTTTGGTTGTATTTTGTTACTGGTGTTTTGCAGAGGGTTCTGCTTATGCTGTCACCGCCGGTACACAACAGTATTGTGTCGGCGAGTGGACAGCATTTCCTTTGTTGTTCTTTTCCTTTGGCGGCGTGCCGCGCATATATTTAGTTTTAGGGTTGTTAGTAGCCCCTAGCCTTCTGTTTGCTTTAGTTAGAGGTCCCCTTGTTATTATCCTGTCTCGGTTCACGCCTTGTCTCACTCTAAGACCTGGGGGCATCGGAGTTGGGCAGACCTAATCCGCCCTTCAAACGCGGCTGCCGTGGGCCCAAGAAACCATAGTCACTCAGGCGTGAACTGACCACATGGGTGAAACAATGGAGGTAGGGTGCTAGGGGCTATTTCCACCCCACACCTTATTTCAGCATCACGTTCTGGTGCTCTGGACTCACTACGCAACATCTGCCTTGTTCTGAGCACCAGGAACCTAACAGTTGCAGCCCTGCCGTTTCTACCCTGCTACTGCCTGTGGAAGCGCCCCTGGAAAACCCGGTCCAGTAAGACTCTCTGGGCACAGTCGGCCCCGGGTCTTCTACCTCGTCTTTCAAGCCACACTCCACAGATCTCCTTCACCAGCCACACCTTTGTACCACCGACCACCGCCAGATTATTATCTTCAGCCTCGTATTCCAAACCACAGTCCACAGTCCTTGTCTCCAGCCACGTCTTCAACCATCATCCACAGTTCATCATTACAGTCTCGTCTTTCAAATCACAGTCCACAGTTCTTTGCCCCCAGCCACGTCTTAACCATCGTGCTCCAGCCTCGGTTCTCTACCTCAGCCCTGTACATAATAAATACTTTCCATTGACTCTCAAACCCCGCCTACGTTCTTCATTGCTCCGTGTCCCATGCGAAGGAACTATATCCAGCCCCCTCATCTGGTTCATTCACAGCCTGCTACCTCCTCGGGCAAATCTCAGCTGCCGGATCCTCAAACTCTGCTAGACGTGACAGTAAGCACTGGCCCAATGGATTCGACGGGTGATCAGGCCTCAGGAGGGGATTCAACTGCAGATATCTGGTCTCGCTTGAGTAAGCAGGAGGCCACACAATCTCAAATCGTGCAGTTCATGCAGAGTATGTCCGAACGTCTCGATTCTCTCTGTGTTGCCATGACGGCCTCTCAAGTATCTACAGCTGCTCCCATATTAGCACCTCCGGTCCCGCTTACTCATGTACCAGTACCACTTCAACGGTTGCATTTGCCACCTTCCAATAAATTCGATGGGAATCCAAAACAATGCCGCGGGTTTCTTAACCAGTGCGAAATCCAGTTCGAACTACAGTCGGCCAATTTCCCATCGGCACGAACCAAAGTAGCCTATATAATTTCTTTACTTACCGGGCAAGCGTTGGAATGGGCTTCACCTTTGCGGGAGAGGATGGATCCCATCTTATCTAACTATCCAGAATTCGTGGCCACCTTCCGAAAAATCTTCGACGAACCGGGCAGGACTTCAGCTGCCTCATTGGAGATCCTGCGTCTGCGTCAGGGCACGCGTACGGTCAGTCAGTACGTGATCCAGTTTCGCACCCTTTCCTCGGAACTGAACTGGAACGAGGAGGCTCTCATTGCAGATTTCTGGAGCAGTCTCTCCAGAAAGATCAAAGATGACCTCGCAACTCAGGACGTACCTGATAAGTTGGATACACTAATTTATTTATGCAATAAGTTAGACCTGAGGTACAGAGAACGCTGTATGGAGAGGTTGCGGTCAGATCGCCCTAAGCCTAGAGTTGTTCTTCCACCAACACCATCATCACCAACTGCGGAAGAACCCATGTAGATTAATCGCTCCCGCATCTCCAATGAAGAACGTCAGAGACGGCGACAAGGGAACCTCTGCCTGTATTGTGGTGCATCTGATCACTTTGTTAAAACTTGCAATCTACGTCCGGGAAACGCCCGCTCCTAGTTTGTGCTGGAGAGGTCAAGCTAGGAGAATTCTCAGAATTACATACCAAGAAAGAGTCTGTCCTGTTAACCCAATTGGAGCTCCCTTCTTCTCTTCTCATCCCTGCACTACTCGACTCCGGAGCCGCCGAAAGCTTCATTACGTCAGCTCTGGTCAAACGATCTGGAATACAAACAGTTCCTTTGGATCGTACCATTTCTGTTACCGCAGTGGATGGAAGTTATATACCTGAGGGTATTATATCCTTTCGTACTATTCCTCTCAAGATGAAGGTCGGAGTTCTCCATTCAGAAGAAATCTTTCCTTGTAATTCCTAAACACCTTGCCTCCGCATCGTACTTGGGATTGTCCCATTGAGCTAGTACCGGGTAAGACTCCTCCCCGAGGTCGAATTTACCCTCTCTCACTTCCCGAGACACAGGCCATGTCGGAGTATATCCGGGAGAACTTGGAGAAAGGGTTCATCAGGTCTTCTACATCTCCGGCTGGAGCGGGGTTTTTCTTTGTCAAAAAGAAAGATGGGGGGTTGCAGCCCTGTATTGACTATAGAGGTCTCAATGACATAACAGTTAAGAACAGATATCCGTTACCTCTGATTCCAGAACTGTTCGACCGTGTTAAAGGAGCTACTGTATTTACTAAGTTGGACTTACGGGGGGCCTACAATCTTATATGTATTCGCCCAGGGGACGAATGGAAGACGGCATTTAATACCCGCGATGGCCATTACGAATACCTGGTAATGCCTTTTGGCCTATGTAACGCCCCAGCCGTCTTTCAAGAGTTCGTTAACGAAATCTTCAGAGATCTTCTCTATGACTGCTTGGTAGTATATCTAGATGACATCCTCATTTTTTCTAAGGATCTGAAGACCCATTGGGAACAAGTCAAAGAAGTGTTAACTCGTTTACGAAGGAATCGGTAATTCTGTAAGTTAGAGAAGTGCACCTTTGAAGTACCCACGATTCCATTCCTCGGTTACATTCTTTCAGGGCAGAAGTTATAGATGGACCCCGCTAAAGTCCAGGCGATTCAGGATTGGGCACTTCCAGCTACCCTTAAAGGAATTCAACGTTTCCTGGGGTTTGCTAACTTCTACCGAAGATTCATTCAAAATTATTCTTCTGTCATAGCTCCTATAACCACATTAACTAGGAAGGGAGCCGATCCTGCCAAGTGGTCTCCTGAGGCTTTGGAAGCTTTTTCATCTTTAAAGGAGGCCTTCACGACTGCTCCAGTTCTTCGACAACCCGATCTCAGCCGTCCGTTCTTGGTGGAGGTTGATGCCTCTACTGTGGGAGTGGGAGGAGTATTATCCCAGCTTTTCGAGGACAAGAAGGTCCATCCCTGTGCGTTCTTCTCGCGAAGATTCTCCCCCGCTGAACAGAATTATGCTATTGCAAGGTTCGCAGAGCGCATGCGCTTAGTTATTTTACACAAAAGTTAGGTATTTTACTCACGGCATAACAAGGATTTTTCATCGTTCTGGTGATCGTACTGTGATTGACAGGAAGTGGGTGTTTCTGGGGGGAAACTGCCCGTTTTCTGGGAGTGTGCTAAAAAACGCTGGCGTTTTTGGGAAAAACGTGGGAGTGTCTGAAGAAACGGGGGAGTGTCTGGGCGAGCGCTGGGTGTGTTTGTGACGTCAAACCAGGAACGAAACTGACTGAACTGATCGCAATGGCTGAGTAAGTCTGGAGCTACTCAGAAACTGCTAAGAATTTTCTATTCGCAATTCTGCTAATCTTTCGATCGCAATTCTGCTAAGCTAAGATACACTCCCAGAGGGCGGCGGATTAGCGTGTGCAATGCTGCTAAAAGCAGCTAGCGAGCGAACAACTCGGAATGAGGGCCAGAAAATTCTTAGCAGTTTCTGAGTAGCTCCAGACCTACTCACAGATTGCGATCAGCTCAGGTTGTTTCGTTCCTGGTTTGACCTCACAAACACGCCCTGCCGAACGCAGGGCGTGTTTGTGAGGTCAAACCAGGAACGAAACGGCCTGAGCTGATCGCAATCTGTGAGTAGGTCTGGAGCTACTCAGAAACTGCTAAGAATTTTCTGGCCCTCATTCCGAGTTGTTCGCCAGCCACTCCCCCGTTTCTCCAGACACTCCCGCGATTTTTCCTGGCATGCCTGCGTTTTTCCGCACACTCCCAGAAAACGGCAAGTTTCCGCCCAGAAACACCCACTTCCTGTCAATCACACTCCGATCACTTCAACGATGAAAATTCTTCGTTCGGACGTGAGTAAATCTACTAAGTTTTGTGCTAAAATACTTACCGCATGCGCACTGCGTACCATGGCCCTCATTCCGAGTTGTTCGCTCATTAATTTTTTTCGCATCGCAGCGATTTTCCGCTAACTGCGCATGCGCAATGTTCGCACTGCGGCTGCGCCAAGTAAATTTGCTAAGAAGTTTGGTATTTTACTCACGGCATTACGAGGTTTTTTCTTCGTTCTGGTGATCGGAATGTGATTGACAGGAAGTGGGTGTTTCTGGGCGGAAACTGGCCGTTTTCTGGGTGTGTGTGAAGAAACGCTGCCGTTTCTGGGAAAAACGCGGGAGCGGCTGGAGAAATGGGGGAGTGTCTGGGCGAACGCTGGGTGTGTTTGTGACGTCAAACCAGGAACGACAAGCACTAAACTGATCGCACTGGAAGAGTAAGTCTCGAGCTACTCAGAAACTGCACAGAAAAATCTTTTCGCAATATTGCGAATCGTTCGTTTGCAAATCTGCTAAGCTTAGATTCACTCCCAGAGGGCGGCGGCTTAGCGTGTGCACTGCTGCGAAAAGCGGCTTGCGAGCGAACAACTCGGAATGAGGGCCCATGTGCATGCGCATTTTTGCCTTAATCGCTCTGTTGCGAAAATCGGCAACAAGCGAACCACTCGGAATGACCCCCATTGGGCCTAATTCTGAGTTGATCGCAGCAGCAAATTTGTTAGCAGTTGGGCAAAACCATGCGCACTGCAGGGGGGGCAGATATAACATGTGCAGAGAGAGTTACATTTGGGTTGGGTGTATTCAAACTGAAATCTAAATTGCAGTGTAAGAATAAAGCAGCCAGTATTTACCCCGCACAGAAACAAAATAACCCACCCAAATCTAACTCTCTCTGCAAATGTTATGTCTGCCCCCCTGCAGTGCACATGGTTTTGCCCAATTGCTAACAAACTTGCTGCTGCGATCAACTCAGAATTACCCCCATTGCTCTTACCTGGCTTCCCTAGACCCTATGTTAAAGGCAGTATAGTGTTCCGGGGTGACATTACTTTGAGGCAAAAAACAAAGGCCCTCATTCCGAGTTGTTCGCTCGGTATTTTTCATCGCATCGCAGTGAAAATCCGCTTAGTACGCATGCGCAAAGTTCGCACTGCGACTGCGTCAAGTAACTTTACTATGAAGAAAGTATTTTTACTCACGGCTTTTTCTTCGCTCCGGCGAACGTAATGTGATTGACAGGAAATGGGTGTTACTGGGCGGAAACACGGCGTTTCAGGGGCGTGTGGCTGAAAACGCTACCGTTTCCGGAAAAAACGCAGGAGTGGCCGGAGAAACGGTGGGAGTGCCTGGGCGAACGCTGGGTGTGTTTGTGACGTCAACCAGGAACGACAAGCACTGAAATGATCGCACAGGCAGAGTAAGTCTGGAGCTACTCTGAAACTGCTAAGTAGTTAGTAATCGCAATATTGCGAATACATCGGTCGCAATTTTAAGAAGCTAAGATTCACTCCCAGTAGGCGGCGGCTTAGCGTGTGTAACTCTGCTAAATTCGCCTTGCGACCGATCAACTCGGAATGAGGGCCAAAGCTTTTTGTCACTTGGCGAATTGCTATCACCATAGATGGTGAACAGGTTAAGGTTCTTCACCGTAAAATTGGAAGAAAACCTGCAATAGGCATTTTTGAATAATTGCAGATAGTTGTCTTTAACCTGTCGTACTGCTACATCCTACATCGCCACGTCAGTGTCCTATTGGTGCATCTTCTGTTCCAGGTGTTGTGTTACCCGGAAGTGGTACTCTTAGGTCAGTATGCCATCTTTACTAGTATCCAATAATGCCATATGTTATAAGTTATTACTGCTTGAGATGTTTGGGTTGATATACAGTATCAATCAGTGAAAAGAATGGAGTGGTCCATGGAAAGGTTGCCCCTTAGTATCCAATCAGCTTTTATCTATCAATTTATAGAATGAACTTGATAAATGTTACCTCACTGCTGACTGGTCACTATAGGCAGCTTCTCCACTTGTTCACAACCCCGTTAAGTCTTAGTACAACATGTCAAGTCTCATGTGAACAAGGTTGCTATAGGTGTACAGCTGCTCCCGTCATAATTGGTTCTTACAAATAAAGGGTTTCGTAACACCATCAAATTACTTTGACCTGACTGGAGATTAAGAGATTAGAAAAGTCTACCAATTTATGATTAATATTTAAATTATCATGTCTAAGCAATAGTGTTATATTCCCAATCTCACTGGGTTTTCCACTCTAAATAACATTTCTCTTACATCCTAGTGGATACTGGGAATCCATTTAGTACCATGGGGTATAGACGGGTTCACTAGGAGCCATGGGCACTTTCTAAAATGTATAGTGTGCGCTGGATCCTCCCTCTATGCCCCTCCTACCAGACTCAGTTTAGAAAATGTGCCCGGAGGTCACGTCTCTGGAAGCTCCTGAAGAGTTTTCTGCATTTATTTTCTGTGTTTGTTGTTTTCAGGCCGGACTGGATGACACCAGCCTGCCTGCTTCGAAGGATTAAGGGGGGAACGGCCCAACGTCTCTCAGGGTTAATGGTCCCGTTCCCCGCTGACAGGACACTAGCTCCTGAGGGAACTATATACAAGCCCCACCACAGTGAGCGTACATTCCCGCAGCACACCACCACTCCTAACAGAGCCATAAAAAAAAAAGAAGTGGTGAGTACTAAGCCGGTGTCCCGGTTAGCGGGTTGCCGGCCATTATGGCAGCATGAGGGTACGGAGACACATGGCTTCTAAACGGGGTGGACTGCGTCTCCCGCTGTGTAAGGACACAGACGCTGAACAGCGGACACAGTATCCAGACTGGCAACAAAGCCATAAAAGGAGTATGTCTCAATTTTATGCACGTAAGACACATACAGCCAGTATAAAAAAGAGCGGGAAGACCGCGCGCCATTGAAGGGGCGGGGCTTCACTATGAGCAGATCCAGCAGCTCACCAGCGCTTAATGCGCGCACTACTGCTATGGCAGTGTCTGCACACAGGGGTCTATGGCTACGCCAGTGGACAGCGGATGCGGACTCCAGGAAAGGCGTGAAAGGCCTACCTTTCACAGGCAAGGCCTTATTTGGTGATGAACTAGACAAATGGATCTCCAAAGCTACTGCGGGTAAGTCCACATACCTTCCTTCTGCAGCTCCCCCAGCTAGGAAGGCCTACTCAGGGCCCAATTTACAGTCCTTTCGGGCTGCCAAGTTTAGGGGCAACCCTAGAGGTTCTTCTATAGCCACCAGAGGCGCTAACGGTAAACCAAGCAAACCAACAACTGCTAATTCACAGGAATAGGGCTCAAGCTCTGCTTCCTCAAAACCTTCTGCATGACAGAGGACCGCGATGCCTGGAATACTGGCAGGTGGGAGCCCGGCTAAAATTCTTCAATCACATCTGGACAAGTTCGTGCCAGGATCCCTGGGTCATAGATCTTATTTCCCAGGGCTACAGACTGGAGTTCCAGGAGCTCCCACCTCACAGATTCTTCAAATGAGGCTTACCAGTTTCACAAGAGGCAAGTATAACTTTACAGGACGCCATTCAAAAACTGGTACATACTCAGGTCATTGTTCCAGTTCCACTTCCTCTGCAAAACAAGGGGCACTATTCCAACTTTGTTTGCAGTACCGAAACCAGACGGTTTGGTAAGACTGATTCTGAACCTCATGTCGTTGAACCCGTGCTTACGAGTGTTCAAATTCAAGATGGAGTCTCTGAGAGCGGTGATCTCAGGTCTGGAGGAGGGGGTATTCCTAGTGTCTCTGGATATCAAAGATACGTACCTTCACATTCCGATCTGGCCGCCTCATCAGGCTTATTTAAGGATTGTACTTCAAGACTGTCCCTTCCAGTTCCAGGCCCTGCCATTTGGTTTCTCCACGGCACCGAGGGTGTTCACCAAAGTGATGGCAGAGATGATGTTTCTACTCCGCAAACAAGGAGTGAACATAATTCCGTACCTGGACGATCTTCTGATAAAGGCATCATCCAGGGAGCGGTTGTTGGACAGCATTGGTCTCTCAACCAGACTACTCCTGGATCACGGGTGGATTCTGAACCTGCCAAAATCTCACCTAGAACCAACACAGAAGCTTACTTTCCTTGGAATGATACTGGACAAAGAGTCTCAGAAAGTGTTCCTTCCCTTGGAAAAGGCAATGGTAATCCAGTCGATGGTTCGGGCTGCCTGAAGCCAACCTGGATCTCAGTGCATCTGTGCATTCACCTTCTGGGGAAAATGGTGGCCTCTTATGAGGCGATTTAGTATGGAAAGTTTCATGCGAGGTCCTTCCAGCTGGATCTGTTGGACAAATGGTCCGGATTGCATCTTCACATGCACCAGAGAATCCGTCTGTCTCCAAAAGCCAGGATCTCCCTCCTGTGGTGGCTACAGACTTCTCACCTAATCGAGGGACGGAGGTTCGGGATTCAGAATTGGATTCTGCTAACCACAGACGCAAGCCTCAGAGATTGGGGCGCAGTCACCCAGGGGGTGCAGTTTCAGGGACAATGGTCAAGTCAGGAAGTCGTCCTTCCGATAAACATCCTGGAACTCAGGGCTAAATACAATGCCCTTCTGTAGGCCTCATCTCTTCTTCAGTATCAGGCCATTCAGGTCCAGTCGGACAATGTGACGGCAGTGACGTACATAAACCGACAGGGCGGAATGAAAACCAGAGCCGCGATGTCAGAGGTGTCAAGAATTCTCCTCTGGTCAGAAAAACATGCCGTGGCATTGTCAGCGGCCTTCATTCCGGGAGTAGACAACTGGGAAGCAGACTTCCTCAGCAGACATGACCTGCACCCAGGGGAGTGGGGCCTTCACCCGGAGGTGTTCCGGTGGTTGACACGTCGGTAGGATTATCCACAAATCGACATGATGGCCTCTCGACTCAACAAGAAGCTCAAGTGGTATTGTTCCAGGTCGAGAGACCCACAAGACACTCTGACAACTCTATGGGTCTACCAGCTGGTGTACGTGTTTCCTTCACTTCCGCTGATCCCAAGAATTCTAAAAAGAATAAAAAGGGAAAAGGTTCAAGCAATCCTCATTGCCCTGGACTGGCCACGAAGGGCGGATCTTCTCGAGATGCTGCTCAAAGATCCGTGGCCTCTACCTCTTTGCAAGGATCTTCTGCAACAGGGCCCGTTCGTTTACCAAGAGTTACCGCGGCTACGTTTGACAGCAATGGAAGTTGAATGGCTGATTCTAACCGGGAGAGGGATTCCTGACAAGGTCATCCATACTATAATCCAAGCCAGGAAGGGGGTAATGTCTAAACATTACCACTGTATTTGGAAGAAATATGTCTCTTGTTGTGAGAGCAGACAATATTCTGCGGTGGAATTTCATCTGGGATGTTTCCTGCTTTTTCTGCAGTTGGGAGTGGATGTGGGCCTACGTCTAGATTCCATAAAAGTACAGATTTTGGCCTTGTCTATTTTCTTTCAGAAACAATTGGCTTCTCTCCCTGAGGTCCAGACATTCTTGAAAGGTGTTCTGCACATCCAACCTGCCTTTGTGCCTCCCACGGCACCTTGGGATCTCAATTTGGTGCTGCAGTTCCTTCAATCGGACTGGTTTGAACCGTTACAGGAGGTTGACATAAAGTACCTTATGTGGAAGACCTTCACACTGTTGGCCTTGGCTTCAGCAAGACGTGTGTCGGAGCTAGGGGCGTTGTCTCATAGGAGCCCCTACCTAATTTTCCATGAGGACAGAGCTGAACTCCGAACTTGTCAGCAATTTCTTCCTAAGGTTGTGTCTGCGTTTCACATCAACAAACCTATTGTGGTTCTGGTTGTTACCGACACCTCTGCTACTTCAAAGTCTTTGGATGTTGTGAGGGCTTTGAAGGTGTATGTAAAGAGAACAGCTTGTCACAGGAAATTGGACTGGTGGCGGCGTGCTGCGGGAATGTACACTTGCCATGGTGGGGCTTGCGAATAGTTCCCTCAGGAGCTAGTGTCCTGTCAGCGGGTAACGGGACCATTAACCCTTCAAGAGGTTGGGCCGTTCCCCCAACCCCCCAAGTCCCACAAAGTTGTGCCCTAACCCCCATAGTGTCTAAATAGGCAGTGCCCCTATTTTAAATGTACTGCCCCATATGTACAATTCCCATGATAGCAGTGACGCTTATACACACAATAATGCCCACGGTAGCAGTGCCGCTTATACACATAATAATGCCCACGGTAGCAGTGATGCTTATACACACAATAATGCCCACAGCATCAGTGGCACTTATACATATAATAATTACCCCCCCCCCTGTGTGTGTGGGTGTGTGTGTAATATATAGATAGATATACATATTTTATATATATATATATATATATATATACACACACACACACACACACACACACACACAATTTAACTGCGCATAGGCTAAACCTCTATTTCATTTTTAAAAAACAACAGAAAGAACTGTCCTCAATAGATGTATGATGCTGCCGATTCCTCAAAGCCGATCCACCGCCTGGATACATGTAAAAAAGAGCAGAGAAAAGGAAGGCGCATCCGTGAGTAAATATAAATGCTTTTACTGGTATAAAAGTACAAGCTCACATACATCAAGGTTAAAACATGCCGGCTCCAGTCTCAAGAACCCCCGACAGGTGCCTCCGGACCACATCCAACAGTGCTCAGAGACGGAGATTATGAGGGTCATTCCGACCCGATCACTCGCTGCAGTTTGTTGCAGCGCAGCAATCGGGTCGGAACCATGCATGTGCCGGCGCCGCAGTGCGCCGGCGCATGGCAGTCGTTGCTGCCTAGCGATTGCCTCTGAGACAGTGGCGGTCGCTGGGTGGGAGGAGGCTGGACGGCGGCGTTAAGCTGCTGTTTAGGAGGCGCGGTCTGGCCAACGCAGGCGTGGCCAGACCATTGGGGGGGGCTGGCCGCCGACAAACAACTCTCGGCCAGCTGCAGGAGCTGCGCTGGCCGGGAGTTACTCCTTAAATACAAAAGCATCGCCACTGTGCGATGCTTTTGTATTTGTGCGGGGGGGGGGGGCACTTATATGCGGACTAGCCCTGTGCTGACCGTCCCCCCGCATGTCAGGGAAGATGATCGTAGCTGTGCTAAATCCTTTTCTCTGCTCTTTTATATATATATATACACACACAGCTCTGGTAAAAATAAAAAAATACAGATAGAAAGCACACACTTGCAGCAGCCAGGGCCGGATTAACAATGGGGCGGATGGAGCTGCAGCTCCAGGCCCCCCATTGAAAAAAGGCCCACAGGCTTCCCTGCAAAGCAGCCAGTGTTTACAGGAAAGAAACACTGTCTGCATTGCTTTGTCCCCACAGTGGCCTGCACCCACCTTTAAACTGGATTGCTGCCGCGATCGGAGCATAGCTCCGATCAGGGCCGGATTAACAATGGGGCGGATGGAGCTGCAGCTCCAGGCCCCCCATTGAAAAAAGGCCCACAGGCTTCCCTGCAAAGCAGCCAGTGTTTACAGGAAAGAAACACTGTCTGCATTGCTTTGTCCCCACAGTGGCCTGCACCCACCTTTAAACTGGATTGCTGCCGCGATCGGAGCATAGCTCCGATCAGGCAGCGTTTGGTAACAGCACCCAGCACAGCCTGTACAACTGATGCTGCAGCCCGTGCTGTTTCTCCGTTCTCACAGTGGCTGGGTTTAGGGCTATGCAGCACTTCCTCCTCGTACTGCAAGCCCCGCCCACTTCATGACATCGTGGAAGGGGTGGGGCCAGCACTGCTGCAGTCTTGTTGTCACATGCAATACCGAGGCAGGAAAGAAGTAGCAAGGGAGGGAGAATAAAGAAGGAATGTAGGTAAGACATGAGTACAGGTAAAGAAGAGTAATAGACAGACAGTAAAGTAAGTGATTAAGGTATGTTAGAAAAGTAAGTAAATAAAGATAAATACTCTATGTAAGAGATTAGAAAGGAAGGCAAGCATGTGATGTGAGAGATTCAGTAATCACAAAACATGCACTACAGGCATTTTGTGACCCTGTTTTTAAAACTGTGCAGGTGCTGCAGGATATGCTGTGCAGTCAGTAACATTTCTCTGTGTCTGTCACCGCTAGCAGAGATCTCATCCAATCGGCGCCTGAGACCTACAGCCTCCCCTCTCTGCTCACCATCGCACACTGCGCCGCTTTACAATTTATATCAAGTGTTACTATGTGCACGTTCGGGGAGAGCTTGTAAGTGTGACCCGGGCTGCGGTGTCAGCAGATCTGTGCTGGTGCTGACAAGGTGCGTGAAGCTGAGCCGGCAGATCACGGTGCTCGGCAGTGCTTTCTGCGTGGCGATCTTCTTCCTCTACCTAATGCTGGACTGGGCCATTTAGGCTATGGGAGGGGAGGGGAGGTTAGGCTGCAGGGAAAGAGGTTAGGGACAAGCACTTGGGGAGGTTACAGTTAGGCTGCAGGGAGGGGACGTTAGGGTTAGGTTGCGATGAGGGGAGGTTAGGGTTAGGCTGCGGTGAGGGGAGGTTAGGGTTAGGCTGCAGGGAGGGAAGGTTAGGGTTAGGCTGCAGGGAGGGGATGTTAGGGTTAGGTTGTGGGGAGGGGAGGTTAGGGTTTAGGCTGCGGGGAGGGGAGGTTAGGTTTAGGCTGTGGGGTGGGAAGGGTTAGGAATAGGCTGCGGGAGGGGAGGTTAGGGTTAGGCTGCAGGGAGGGGAGGTTAGGGTTAGGCTGCGGGGAGGGAAGGGTTAGGGTTAGGCTGCGGGGAGGGGAGGTTGGGGTTAGGCTGCGGGGAGGGAAGGGTTAGGTATAGGATGCGGGAGGGGAGGTTAGGGTAGGCAATGGGGGGAGGTTGGAGAAAGGCTGTAGAAGTGGAGGAGAGGGTTAGGCTGGCGGTACCTATAATTATGGGACACACAGTGACTTGGGACGTCGATGGACACCTTGCACAGGGCAGCACAAAGTCACTGGGTGCAATCCGCACTCCACAGTTTTAACGCACAGGGTTAGGAGCCAGTGTCAGGCGTATCAGCGGTGATAGCAAACGGGATCTCTAAAACGTGGGCCTCTGTCAGGACAGAGAGAGGTAGGAGCCGGACACAGGGGAAGCCTCCTAGTGAAACAGCCTGCCTCCTCCTCTCTCCCCTTCTGCTCTCCCGTCTCCCGCTCACTCACCTTGGTCTGTTTCCTGGTGCCGGCGTCAGGGCTCGGTAGAGCAGGTAGAGGTGCTCTTGTTCGGGCAACATGTCCGCAGTGCCTCTACTACAAGCACCGTGCAGGGAGACAGCAGCGTGCAGATCCACAGGATAATCAGCCCACATCGCCGCCGCCAGTCAGGACATGCTGGGGATGGGTCGCCAGTGTTGGGGGAAGCCCCTTCTGCCCTGAGTGAAGGTGCCACCCCTGTTCATGGGGAAGGGGGGCGAGCGACGCAGCAGGGGGAGAAGGGAACAGCTCCTGCAAGTGACTAGAGAGCGAGTGCCTCACTACTTTTTATTTTTATTTTGGTGCACGCAGAGCCGTCCTTCATGTGCTGACGCCAATAGGCAGCTGCCTAATGGAAGCGCCGGCTCTGCTTACTGCAATGTATCCGACCCGCTCTTTAACCTGCACTGCATCCGTCCTGCACTGTACCTGACTCACACTGTGTGACCCACACTGTAACTGACTCAATATTTAACTGTGTGTCCCAATATATGCCGCACTGTACCCAACACAGTATCCAGCAGGTACAGAGCACTGTTTTTATTGTTGGGGAAATTTTGGGAGCTGCTCAACAAAAAGGCTGATTGATCAGTCACTTTGCATGGGCACAGAGTGACAGTCATCAGTGGCCCTGGGCCCCCAGGAGGCTGGCATAGATTGGGAATTGAGAATAGGCATGTGCACATGCCTAAAGGCCCATACACACTAGAAGATATTGTGAACTATATCAGTCCTTGTGAGCTTTATGAGCGATATTGTTCACAATATAGTCCAGTGTGTATCCAATGACCGATGCGCGCCCCCGCCCTTCATCAGCTAGGGTTTCAGTCTTCTGAACTTGCAGCTCAATTTTGCCTATATCTTGCACGTAAAAGTGTATATCGTTCAGTGTGTACGCGGTGAACGATGAGCGATGGACAATATGAACGATATTCATCATAATAGCCACTCTGTAATGCCAGCCCATTATTTAAATTAGCCACCATTAGTGTCCCAGACGATGCTAGCAATATCGTTCAACGTTCATATCGTTTGAAAAATCATTCAGTGTGTATGCTCAATGTCTTTTATCAAGTATGCCTGGAAGCTGAAGGGAAATCATTCACCAATATCGTTCATTGGTCATATTGTTTAGTGTGTATGGGGCTTAAAAGTCAGCCACCCATGGGCTGATGCACTGTAGTGAGTAAGCAGACACCCAAAGTAGTCCCTCCCATCCCCATCCTCAGGGGCCCACCCCTTCTTACCCCTTATGCTACCTGGACTGCGTCACTGTAATGCTGCATTCAGACTGCAAATGCTGGATCCTACCCGGTAAGACAAACGTGTACTTACCTGGTGGGATCCGGCATTTGCGCTCCGTTGCAGGCTTTCCGACCCGGCAATATACCGGGTCGGTTGCCATAACAACGTAGCGCGCAGCAGGGGCGGAGGTGGAGGCGGCGCCGGGAGATGAGCTCATCTCCTGCGCCGCCTCTCCCTATCTTGTGAATGGGAGCCGTGTCGCATCGACACGGCTCCCATTCACACCGCACCTGACCCGGTAATCAACCCGGGTAAAACCCTTCTTTTTTACCGGGTTGAATTACCGGGTCAGGCGACCCGCTAATTCAGCCAGTGTGCTTTCACATCGCACACTGACCCGGGTCGACACGGCAATATGCCGTGTCGATACCGGGTTATTTGTGCGATGTGAAAGGGGTTTAAACTTCTCCTCCAGAGCTGCTCTGCACGCAAAGACCAGAGCAAAGATAAAAATAAAAATTTTGTGGGGAGGCAGTAGAGTGTTGTGTATAGTGATGTATTGTGGTGAAGTAGTGCAATTATGCAGTGTGAGGGAGAGAGTGTAGTGATGCAGTGTGGAGAGTTAGTGCTGAGATATAGGGGTCTATTTACTAAGCCTTGGATGGAGATAAAGTACCAGCCAATTAGCTACTAACTGTAATTTTTCAAACCCAGCCTGTGAAATGACAGTTAGGAGCCGATTAGCTGAGACGTTATCTCCGTCGACTTTATCTCCATCCCAGGCTTAGTAAATAGACCCCATAGTGCTGAGATGTAGTGTGGGAAGGTAGCATAGTGATGTAGTGCGGGGAGGTAGTGTAGTATAGTGTTGAGGTGTAGTGTGGGGTGGTAAGTGCAGTGATATAGTGCGGAGGTGTAGTATGGGTAAGTAGTGCAGTGATATACTGTAGTGTGGAGATGTAGTGTGAGGAGGTAGCGTAGTGATGTAGTGTGGGTTGGTAGTGCAGTGATATGGTGCAGAGATGTAGTGTGAGGATGTAGCAGGGTGATGTAGTGCGGGGTGGTAGTGCAGTGATATGGTGCAGAGATGTAGTGTGAGGATGTAGCAGGGTGATGTAGTGTGGGGTGGTAGTGCAGTGATATGGTGCAGAGATGTAGTGTGGGGAGGTAGCGCAGGGCCGTAACTACGTGTGTGCCAAGTGGGCTTGGCACACAGCGCAGTTGCCCTGAGGGCGCACGGCCAGCGGCATGTAATGAGTCAAATTGACTCATTACATGCCGTCTCTGCTGTGTGCGCCGCGCTGTGGAGGGCGAAGAGACCAGCGCCGGGCAGCGGAGAAGGAGGAGGAGGGAGGGGGAGCAGGGAGCCGCAGCAGCGCTATTTCATTGGTAGTAAGCACCGCTGCAGCATCCCCCTCTCCTTCTGTATTGGCTGCCCGGCGCTGCTGTGGATGCTGGGATGCGGTTCCTTCATCCCAGCATCCACAGCAGCGCCGGGCAGCCAATACGGAAGGAGAGGGGGATGCTGCAGCGGCTCTTACTACCAATGACATAGCGCTGATGCGGCTCCCTGCTCCCCCTCCCTCCTCCTCCTTCTCACCTCACTGCCTGCACCGAGGGAGCTGCACGAGGAGCCTGACTGCCAGCAGGGAGATGGTAAGTATGTCTCTCTCTCTCTCTCTCTCAGGGGGACACCGTCTGCCGCAATGTGTAAAAAGGGGGCCTGGCTGCCGCAATGTGTAAAAAGGGGGACTGGCTGTCGCAATGTGTAAAAAGGGGGACTGGCTGCCGCATGTGTAAAAAGGGGGACTGGCTGCCGCAATGTGTAAAGAGGGGGCCTGGCTGCCGCAATGTGTAAAAAGGGGACCTGGCTGCAGCAATGTGTAAAAAGGGGTCCTGGCTGCAGCAATGTGTAAAAAGGGGGACTGGCTGCCGCAATGTGTAAAGAGGGGGCCTGGCTGCCGCAATGTGTAAAAAGGGGGACTGGCTGCCAGAATGTGTAAAGAGGGGGCCTGGCTGCCGCAATGTGTAAAAAGGGGTCCTGGCTGCAGCAATGTGTAAAAAGGGGGCCTGGCTGCTGTAATGTGTAAAAAGGGGGACGCTGTCTGCTGTAATGTATAAAAGGGGCTCTACCTGGTGTAGTGGCGCTACTGTGCAGCGTAATTTGAATAATGTAGACTACTGTGCACCGTAGTATGAATTGCTATTATTTTGTGGCCACGCCCCTTCCCCGTGAAGCCACGCCCCCATAATTTTTGGGCGCGCCTGCGGCGCGCACTGCCCCTGTCTTCCTTAGGGGTGAGGGGCGCCACTGTCGTTTCTTGCACACAGCGCTAAAATGCCTAGTTACGGCACTGAGGTAGCGTAGTGGTATAGTGATGAAATGTAGTATAGGGATGAAATGTAGTATAGGAAGGAGGTTCAGGGATATAGTATAGGGGTGTAGTGTTGGGAGGTAGTTTGGGTATGTATAGTGCTGGGATGTAGGGTGGGGGGGTAGCGAAGTGATATAGTGCAGGCATGTTGTGCAGAGATGTAGGAGTGCTATAGTGCAGATATGTATAGTGAAGATATGTAATGTGGGGAGGTACTGTAGTGCAGTGATGTAGTATGCCACCACACCACCCTGGACACACAGGGAGAACTTCTGTGCGTCGATCACACGGTGGCGGCACACAATAGGCCCTTTGTAAATTTCAGCTCCAGGCCTATGTGGACCTTAATCTGGCACTGGCTCCGATCAGGCAGCGTTTGGTAACAGCACCCAGCACAGCCTGTACAACTGATGCTGCAGCCCGTGCTGTTTCTCCGTTCTCACAGTGGCTGGGTTTAGGGCTATGCAGCACTTCCTCCTCGTACTGCAAGCCCCGCCCACTTCATGACATCGTGGAAGGGGTGGGGCCAGCACTGCTGCAGTCTTGTTGTCACATGCAATACCGAGGCAGGAAAGAAGTAGCAAGGGAGGGAGAATAAAGAAGGAATGTAGGTAAGACATGAGTACAGGTAAAGAAGAGTAATAGACAGACAGTAAAGTAAGTGATTAAGGTATGTTAGAAAAGTAAGTAAATAAAGATAAATACTCTATGTAAGAGATTAGAAAGGAAGGCAAGCATGTGATGTGAGAGATTCAGTAATCACAAAACATGCACTACAGGCATTTTGTGACCCTGTTTTTAAAACTGTGCAGGTGCTGCAGGATATGCTGTGCAGTCAGTAACATTTCTCTGTGTCTGTCACCGCTAGCAGAGATCTCATCCAATCGGCGCCTGAGACCTACAGCCTCCCCTCTCTGCTCACCATCGCACACTGCGCCGCTTTACAATTTATATCAAGTGTTACTATGTGCACGTTCGGGGAGAGCTTGTAAGTGTGACCCGGGCTGCGGTGTCAGCAGATCTGTGCTGGTGCTGACAAGGTGCGTGAAGCTGAGCCGGCAGATCACGGTGCTCGGCAGTGCTTTCTGCGTGGCGATCTTCTTCCTCTACCTAATGCTGGACTGGGCCATTTAGGCTATGGGAGGGGAGGGGAGGTTAGGCTGCAGGGAAAGAGGTTAGGGACAAGCACTTGGGGAGGTTACAGTTAGGCTGCAGGGAGGGGACGTTAGGGTTAGGTTGCGATGAGGGGAGGTTAGGGTTAGGCTGCGGTGAGGGGAGGTTAGGGTTAGGCTGCAGGGAGGGAAGGTTAGGGTTAGGCTGCAGGGAGGGGATGTTAGGGTTAGGTTGTGGGGAGGGGAGGTTAGGGTTTAGGCTGCGGGGAGGGGAGGTTAGGTTTAGGCTGTGGGGTGGGAAGGGTTAGGAATAGGCTGCGGGAGGGGAGGTTAGGGTTAGGCTGCAGGGAGGGGAGGTTAGGGTTAGGCTGCGGGGAGGGAAGGGTTAGGGTTAGGCTGCGGGGAGGGGAGGTTGGGGTTAGGCTGCGGGGAGGGAAGGGTTAGGTATAGGATGCGGGAGGGGAGGTTAGGGTAGGCAATGGGGGGAGGTTGGAGAAAGGCTGTAGAAGTGGAGGAGAGGGTTAGGCTGGCGGTACCTATAATTATGGGACACACAGTGACTTGGGACGTCGATGGACACCTTGCACAGGGCAGCACAAAGTCACTGGGTGCAATCCGCACTCCACAGTTTTAACGCACAGGGTTAGGAGCCAGTGTCAGGCGTATCAGCGGTGATAGCAAACGGGATCTCTAAAACGTGGGCCTCTGTCAGGACAGAGAGAGGTAGGAGCCGGACACAGGGGAAGCCTCCTAGTGAAACAGCCTGCCTCCTCCTCTCTCCCCTTCTGCTCTCCCGTCTCCCGCTCACTCACCTTGGTCTGTTTCCTGGTGCCGGCGTCAGGGCTCGGTAGAGCAGGTAGAGGTGCTCTTGTTCGGGCAACATGTCCGCAGTGCCTCTACTACAAGCACCGTGCAGGGAGACAGCAGCGTGCAGATCCACAGGATAATCAGCCCACATCGCCGCCGCCAGTCAGGACATGCTGGGGATGGGTCGCCAGTGTTGGGGGAAGCCCCTTCTGCCCTGAGTGAAGGTGCCACCCCTGTTCATGGGGAAGGGGGGCGAGCGACGCAGCAGGGGGAGAAGGGAACAGCTCCTGCAAGTGACTAGAGAGCGAGTGCCTCACTACTTTTTATTTTTATTTTGGTGCACGCAGAGCCGTCCTTCATGTGCTGACGCCAATAGGCAGCTGCCTAATGGAAGCGCCGGCTCTGCTTACTGCAATGTATCCGACCCGCTCTTTAACCTGCACTGCATCCGTCCTGCACTGTACCTGACTCACACTGTGTGACCCACACTGTAACTGACTCAATATTTAACTGTGTGTCCCAATATATGCCGCACTGTACCCAACACAGTATCCAGCAGGTACAGAGCACTGTTTTTATTGTTGGGGAAATTTTGGGAGCTGCTCAACAAAAAGGCTGATTGATCAGTCACTTTGCATGGGCACAGAGTGACAGTCATCAGTGGCCCTGGGCCCCCAGGAGGCTGGCATAGATTGGGAATTGAGAATAGGCATGTGCACATGCCTAAAGGCCCATACACACTAGAAGATATTGTGAACTATATCAGTCCTTGTGAGCTTTATGAGCGATATTGTTCACAATATAGTCCAGTGTGTATCCAATGACCGATGCGCGCCCCCGCCCTTCATCAGCTAGGGTTTCAGTCTTCTGAACTTGCAGCTCAATTTTGCCTATATCTTGCACGTAAAAGTGTATATCGTTCAGTGTGTACGCGGTGAACGATGAGCGATGGACAATATGAACGATATTCATCATAATAGCCACTCTGTAATGCCAGCCCATTATTTAAATTAGCCACCATTAGTGTCCCAGACGATGCTAGCAATATCGTTCAACGTTCATATCGTTTGAAAAATCATTCAGTGTGTATGCTCAATGTCTTTTATCAAGTATGCCTGGAAGCTGAAGGGAAATCATTCACCAATATCGTTCATTGGTCATATTGTTTAGTGTGTATGGGGCTTAAAAGTCAGCCACCCATGGGCTGATGCACTGTAGTGAGTAAGCAGACACCCAAAGTAGTCCCTCCCATCCCCATCCTCAGGGGCCCACCCCTTCTTACCCCTTATGCTACCTGGACTGCGTCACTGTAATGCTGCATTCAGACTGCAAATGCTGGATCCTACCCGGTAAGACAAACGTGTACTTACCTGGTGGGATCCGGCATTTGCGCTCCGTTGCAGGCTTTCCGACCCGGCAATATACCGGGTCGGTTGCCATAACAACGTAGCGCGCAGCAGGGGCGGAGGTGGAGGCGGCGCCGGGAGATGAGCTCATCTCCTGCGCCGCCTCTCCCTATCTTGTGAATGGGAGCCGTGTCGCATCGACACGGCTCCCATTCACACCGCACCTGACCCGGTAATCAACCCGGGTAAAACCCTTCTTTTTTACCGGGTTGAATTACCGGGTCAGGCGACCCGCTAATTCAGCCAGTGTGCTTTCACATCGCACACTGACCCGGGTCGACACGGCAATATGCCGTGTCGATACCGGGTTATTTGTGCGATGTGAAAGGGGTTTAAACTTCTCCTCCAGAGCTGCTCTGCACGCAAAGACCAGAGCAAAGATAAAAATAAAAATTTTGTGGGGAGGCAGTAGAGTGTTGTGTATAGTGATGTATTGTGGTGAAGTAGTGCAATTATGCAGTGTGAGGGAGAGAGTGTAGTGATGCAGTGTGGAGAGTTAGTGCTGAGATATAGGGGTCTATTTACTAAGCCTTGGATGGAGATAAAGTACCAGCCAATTAGCTACTAACTGTAATTTTTCAAACCCAGCCTGTGAAATGACAGTTAGGAGCCGATTAGCTGAGACGTTATCTCCGTCGACTTTATCTCCATCCCAGGCTTAGTAAATAGACCCCATAGTGCTGAGATGTAGTGTGGGAAGGTAGCATAGTGATGTAGTGCGGGGAGGTAGTGTAGTATAGTGTTGAGGTGTAGTGTGGGGTGGTAAGTGCAGTGATATAGTGCGGAGGTGTAGTATGGGTAAGTAGTGCAGTGATATACTGTAGTGTGGAGATGTAGTGTGAGGAGGTAGCGTAGTGATGTAGTGTGGGTTGGTAGTGCAGTGATATGGTGCAGAGATGTAGTGTGAGGATGTAGCAGGGTGATGTAGTGCGGGGTGGTAGTGCAGTGATATGGTGCAGAGATGTAGTGTGAGGATGTAGCAGGGTGATGTAGTGTGGGGTGGTAGTGCAGTGATATGGTGCAGAGATGTAGTGTGGGGAGGTAGCGCAGGGCCGTAACTACGTGTGTGCCAAGTGGGCTTGGCACACAGCGCAGTTGCCCTGAGGGCGCACGGCCAGCGGCATGTAATGAGTCAAATTGACTCATTACATGCCGTCTCTGCTGTGTGCGCCGCGCTGTGGAGGGCGAAGAGACCAGCGCCGGGCAGCGGAGAAGGAGGAGGAGGGAGGGGGAGCAGGGAGCCGCAGCAGCGCTATTTCATTGGTAGTAAGCACCGCTGCAGCATCCCCCTCTCCTTCTGTATTGGCTGCCCGGCGCTGCTGTGGATGCTGGGATGCGGTTCCTTCATCCCAGCATCCACAGCAGCGCCGGGCAGCCAATACGGAAGGAGAGGGGGATGCTGCAGCGGCTCTTACTACCAATGACATAGCGCTGATGCGGCTCCCTGCTCCCCCTCCCTCCTCCTCCTTCTCACCTCACTGCCTGCACCGAGGGAGCTGCACGAGGAGCCTGACTGCCAGCAGGGAGATGGTAAGTATGTCTCTCTCTCTCTCTCTCTCAGGGGGACACCGTCTGCCGCAATGTGTAAAAAGGGGGCCTGGCTGCCGCAATGTGTAAAAAGGGGGACTGGCTGTCGCAATGTGTAAAAAGGGGGACTGGCTGCCGCATGTGTAAAAAGGGGGACTGGCTGCCGCAATGTGTAAAGAGGGGGCCTGGCTGCCGCAATGTGTAAAAAGGGGACCTGGCTGCAGCAATGTGTAAAAAGGGGTCCTGGCTGCAGCAATGTGTAAAAAGGGGGACTGGCTGCCGCAATGTGTAAAGAGGGGGCCTGGCTGCCGCAATGTGTAAAAAGGGGGACTGGCTGCCAGAATGTGTAAAGAGGGGGCCTGGCTGCCGCAATGTGTAAAAAGGGGTCCTGGCTGCAGCAATGTGTAAAAAGGGGGCCTGGCTGCTGTAATGTGTAAAAAGGGGGACGCTGTCTGCTGTAATGTATAAAAGGGGCTCTACCTGGTGTAGTGGCGCTACTGTGCAGCGTAATTTGAATAATGTAGACTACTGTGCACCGTAGTATGAATTGCTATTATTTTGTGGCCACGCCCCTTCCCCGTGAAGCCACGCCCCCATAATTTTTGGGCGCGCCTGCGGCGCGCACTGCCCCTGTCTTCCTTAGGGGTGAGGGGCGCCACTGTCGTTTCTTGCACACAGCGCTAAAATGCCTAGTTACGGCACTGAGGTAGCGTAGTGGTATAGTGATGAAATGTAGTATAGGGATGAAATGTAGTATAGGAAGGAGGTTCAGGGATATAGTATAGGGGTGTAGTGTTGGGAGGTAGTTTGGGTATGTATAGTGCTGGGATGTAGGGTGGGGGGGTAGCGAAGTGATATAGTGCAGGCATGTTGTGCAGAGATGTAGGAGTGCTATAGTGCAGATATGTATAGTGAAGATATGTAATGTGGGGAGGTACTGTAGTGCAGTGATGTAGTATGCACCACACCACCCTGGACACACAGGGAGAACTTCTGTGCGTCGATCACACGGTGGCGGCACACAATAGGCCCTTTGTAAATTTCAGCTCCAGGCCTATGTGGACCTTAATCTGGCACTGGCAGCAGCATTCAGTACATTAGAAAACAAAGTTTTCAAAGAGTTAAACTCACTTTTGCAGAGTCGGCCTGCTCTGCCCACACTCAAGCTCCTGCATCAGCATGTTGTAGAGGGGGAGGGCTGGAGCGCAGGGAGAACGGAGAACAGCTTCATGTCATAAATCACAACAGCCAGGAAGTGGAACAGAAAGTGAAAGTGGACAGCGCAGCCTGTGCGGATGATGGAATGAAACCCCTCCTGTGTGCTCTGCTGCAGAGGCGTCACCGGGTGTGGTGACACCCGGTGCGCGCCCCCTGATCTCCTGCCGAGATCGTGGCAAAAAAGGGAGCGTGGCCTTGTATTTGGGGGGGGTGGCTTCGCGGCTTCCCCCAGAGCCAGTCTCCGTCCACTGTCGGCTCCTCTTCTGTGACAGGAGCCGGGTGCTGTAGGAGACTTTCTCACTGCAGCACCTGGTTCCTGTCAGTGCGGAGGAGCTGACATTTGGTGTCACCCTCCTCCAGGCGTCACACCCCGGGTGCGAGCCGCACCCCCGCACACCGCCTTGTGACACCACTGCTCTGCTGGTAGGGGAGGGAGGAAGATCAGCTGGTGGACTGGACTGGAGTCGAGCCTCTTGCTGCCGGCACCACTGCCTATACAGTGTGACTGTGACAGGCGCTGTGGCAGCCGGCAGCAGCAGCATACTTGCCTACTTTTAAAAACTAGTTTCAGGGAGATTCCAGGTGGCAGCACAATACGCTGCACTTTCTGGGGGGGGGGGGGGGGGGGGAGGCTGTCATGCTCCGCCGCCAAAGGGCTTGTCAATGTCCAACTATGGGCGTCTTTATTGCCAATCAGGGGTGTGTCCTGCAATGGCATATGACAACTTTAGTGCTAAAAGCAGCAAAAAAAAAAAAAAAGTTATAAAATAGGTACATAAGAGTAAAAATAGGTGCCCTATATATTAGAGATGTGCACTTGAAATTTTTCGGGTTTGTGTTTTGGTTTTGGGTTCGGTTCCGCGGCCGTGTTTTGGGTTCGACCGCGTTTGGCAAAACCTCACCGAATTTTTTTTGTCGGATTCGGGTGTGTTTTGGATTCGGGTGTTTTTTTCAAAAAACACTAAAAAACAGCTTAAATCATAGAATTTGGGGTCATTTTGATCCCAAAGTATTATTAACCTCAAAAACCATAATTTCACTCATTTTCAGTCTATTCTGAACACCTCACACCTCACAATATTATTTTTAGTCCTAAAATTTGCACCGAGGTCGCTGGATGACACCCTAGTGGACGACACAAACACCTGGCCCATCTAGGAGTGGCACTGCAGTGTCACGCAGGATGGCCCTTCCAAAAAACACTCCCAAAACAGCACATGACGCAAAGAAAAAAAGAGGCGCAATGAGGTAGCTGTGTGAGTAAGCTAAGCGACCCTAGTGGCCGACACAAACACCTGGCCCATCTAGGAGTGGCACTGCAGTGTCACGCAGGATGGCCCTTCCAAAAAACACTCCCCAAACAGCACATGACGCAAAGAAAAAAAGAGGCGCAATGAGGTAGCTGTGTGAGTAAGCTAAGCGACCCTAGTGGCCGACACAAACACCTGGCCCATCTAGGAGTGGCACTGCAGTGTCACACAGGATGGCCCTTCCAAAAAACACTCCCCAAACAGCACATGACGCAAAGAAAAATGAAAGAAAAAAGAGGTGCAAGATGGAATTGTCCTTGGGCCCTCCCACCCACCCTTATGTTGTATAAACAGGACATGCACACTTTAACCAACCCATCATTTCAGTGACAGGGTCTGCCACACGACTGTGACTGAAATGACGGGTTGGTTTGGACCCCCACCGAAAAAGAAGCAATTAATCTCTCCTTGCACAAACTGGCTCTACAGAGGCAAGATGTCCACCTCATCATCATCCTCCGCTATATCACCGTGTACATCCCGCTCCTCACAGATTATCAATTCGTCCCCACTGGAATCCACCATCTCAGCTCCCTGTGTACTTTGTGGAGGCAATTGCTGCTGGTCAATGTCTCCACGGAGGAATTGATTATAATTCATTTTAATGAACATCATCTTCTCCACATTTTCTGGAAGTAACCTCGTACGCCGATTGCTGACAAGGTGAGCGGCGGCACTAAACACTCTTTCGGAGTACACACTTGTGGGAGGGCAACTTAGGTAGAATAAAGCCAGTTTGTGCAAGGGCCTCCAAATTGCCTCTTTTTCCTGCCAGTATAAGTACGGACTGTCTGACGTGCCTACTTGGATGCGGTCACTCATATAATCCTCCACCATTCTTTCAATGGGGAGAGAATCATATGCAGTGCCAGTAGACGACATGTCCGTATCCGTAATCGTTGGCAGGTCCTTCAGTCCGGACTAGATGTCAGCATCAGCAGTCGCTCCAGACTGCCCTGCATCACCGCCAGCGGGTGGGCTCGGAATTCTGAGCCTTTTCCTCGCACCCCCAGTTGCGGGAGAATGTGAAGGAGGAGATGTTGACAGGTCGCGTTCCGCTTGACTTGACAATTTTCTCACCAGCAGGTCTTTGAACCCCAGCAGACTTGTGTCTGCCGGAAAGAGAGATCCAAGGTAGGTTTTAAATCTAGGATCGAGCACGGTGGCCAAAATGTAGTGCTCTGATTTCAACAGATTGACCACCCGTGAATCCTTGTTAAGCGAATTAAGGACTCCATCCACAAGTCCCACATGCCTAGCGGAATCGCTCTGTGTTAGCTCCTCCTTCAATGTCTCCAGCTTCTTCTGCAAAAGCCTGATGAGGGGAATGACCTGACTCAGGCTGGCAGTGTCTGAACTGACTTCACGTGTGGCAAGTTCAAAGGGCAGCAGAACCTTGCACAACGTTGAAATCATTCTCCACTGCGCTTGAGACAGGTGCATTCCACCTCCTATATCGTGCTCAATTGTATAGGCTTGAATGGCCTTTTGCTGCTCCTCCAACCTCTGAAGCATATATAGGGTTGAATTCCACCTCGTTACCACTTCTTGCTTCAGATGATGGCAGGGCAGGTTCAGGCGTTTTTGGTGGTGCTCCAGTCTTCTGTACGTGGTGCCTGTACGCCGAAAGTGTCCCACAATTCTTCTGGCCACCCACAGCATCTCTTGCACGCCCCTCTCGTTTTTTAAATAATTCTGCACCACCAAATTCAAGGTATGTGCAAAACATGGGACGTGCTGGAATTTGCCCATATTTAATGCACAAACAATATTGCTGGCGTTGTCCGATGCCACAAATCCACAGGAGAGTCCAATTGGGATAAGCCATTCCGCGATGATCTTCCTCAGTTGCCGTAAGAGGTTTTCAGCTGTGTGCGTATTCTGGAAAGCGGTGATACAAAGCGTAGCCTGCCTAGGAAAGAGTTGGCGTTTGCGAGATGCTGCTACTGGTGCCGCCGCTGCTGTTCTTGCGGCGGGAGTCCATACATCTACCCAGTGGGCTGTCACAGTCATATAGTCCTGACCCTGCCCTGCTCCACTTGTCCACATGTCCGTGGTTAAGTGGACATTGGGTACAACTGCATTTTTTAGGACACTGGTGAGTCTTTTTCTGACGTCCGTGTACATTCTCGGTATCGCCTGCCTAGAGAAGTGGAACCTAGATGGTATTTGGTAACGGGGGCACACTACCTCAAGAAATTGTCTAGTTCCCTGTGAACTAACGGCGGATAACGGACGCACGTCTAACACCAACATAGTTGTCAAGGCCTCAGTTATCCGCTTTGCAACAGGATGACTGCTGTGATATTTCATCTTCCTCGCAAAGGACTGTTGGACAGTCAATTGCTTACTGGAAGTAGTACAAGTGGTCTTCCGACTTCCCCTCTGGGATGACGATCGACTCCCAGCAGCAACAACAGCAGCGCCAGCAGCAGTAGGCGTTACACGCAAGGATGCATCGGAGGAATCCCAGGCAGGAGAGGACTCGTCAGAATTGCCAGTGACATGGCCTGCAGGACTATTGGCATTCCTGGGGAAGGAGGAAATTGACACTGAGGGAGTTGGTGGGGTGGTTTGCGTGAGCTTGGTTACAAGAGGAAGGGATTTACTGGTCAGTGGACTGCTTCCGCTGTCGCCCAAAGTTTTTGAACTTGTCACTGACTTATTATGAATGCGCTGCAGGTGACGTATAAGGGAGGATGTTCCGAGGTGGTTAACGTCCTTACCCCTACTTATTACAGCTTGACAAAGGCAACACACGGCTTGACAAATGTTGTCCGCATTTCTGTTGAAATACTTCCACACCGAAGAGCTGATTTTTTTGGTATTTTCACCAGGCATGTCAATGGCCATATTCCTCCCACGGACAACAGGTGTCTCCCCGGGTGCCTGACTTAAACAAACCACCTCACCATCAGAATCCTCCTTGTCAATTTCCTCCCCAGCGCCAGCAACACCCATATCCTCCTCATCCTGGTGTACTTCAACACTGACATCTTCAATCTGACTATCAGGAACTGGACTGCGGGTGCTCCTTCCAGCACTTGCAGGGGGCGTGCAAATGGTGGAAGGCGCATGCTCTTCACGTCCAGTGTTGGGAAGGTCAGGCATCGCAACCGACACAATTGGACTCTCCTTGTGGATTTGGGATTTCGAAGAACGCACAGTTCTTTGCTGTGCTTTTGCCAGCTTGAGTCTTTTCATTTTTCTAGCGAGAGGCTGAGTGCTTCCATCCTCATGTGAAGCTGAACCACTAGCCATGAACATAGGCCAGGGCCTCAGCCGTTCCTTGCCACTCCGTGTGGTAAATGGCATATTGGCAAGTTTACGCTTCTCCTCCGACAATTTTATTTTAGATTTTTGAGTCCTTTTTTTACTGATATTTGGTGTTTTGGATTTTACATGCTCTGTACTATGACATTGGGCATCGGCCTTGGCAGACGACGTTGCTGGCATTTCATCGTCTCGGCCATGACTAGTGGCAGCAGCTTCAGCACGAGGTGGAAGTCGATCTTGATCTTTCCCTATTTTTGGAACCTCAACATTTTTGTTCTCCATATTTTAATAGGCACAACTAAAAGGCACCTCAGGTAAACAATGGAGATGGATGGATACTAGTATACTTATGGATGACGAGCAACTGCCGACACAGAGGGAGCTACAGCCGTGGACTACCGTACTGTGTCTGCTGCTAATATAGACTGGATGATAATGAGATAAAATTAAAATATATATATATATATCACACTAGTACTGCAGCCGGACAGGTATATATTATGTAATGACGGACCTGCTGGACACTGTCTGTCAGCACTGCAAACTCCTAAAGTAAGCTACTAGTATCAAGAAGATAGAAAAAAAAAAAACACGGGTAGGTGGTATACAATTATGGATGGACGAGCGACTGCCGACACAGAGGTAGCTACAGCCGTGGACTACCGTACTGTGTCTGCTGCTAATATAGACTGGATGATAATGAGATAAAATTAAAATATATATATATATATATATCACACTAGTACTGCAGCCGGACAGGTATATATTATGTAATGACGGACCTGCTGGACACTGTCTGTCAGCACTGCAGACTCCTAAAGTAAGCTACTAGTATCAAGAAGATAGAAAAAAAAAAAAAAAACACGGGTAGTTGGTATACAATTATGGATGGACGAGCGACTGCCGACACAGAGGTAGCTACAGCCGTGGACTACCGTACTGTGTCTGCTGCTAATATAGACTGGATGATAATGAGATAAAATTAAAAAATATATATATATCACACTAGTACTGCAGCCGGACAGGTATATATTATGTAATGACGGACCTGCTGGACACTGTCTGTCAGACTCAGCACTGCAGACTCCTAAAGTAAGCTACTAGTATCAAGAAGATAGAAAAAAAAAAAACCACGGGTAGGTGGTATACAATTATGGATGGACGAGCGACTGCCGACACAGAGGTAGCTACAGCCGTGGACTACCGTACTGTGTCTGCTGCTAATATAGACTGGATGATAATGAGATAAAATTAAAATATATATATATATCACACTAGTACTGCAGCCGGACAGGTATATATTATGTAATGACGGACCTGCTGGACACTGTCTGTCAGCACTGCAGACTCCTAAAGTAAGCTACTAGTATCAAGAAGATAGAGAAAAAAAAACCACGGGTAGGTGGTATACAATTATGGATGGACGAGCGACTGCCGACACAGAGGTAGCTACAGCCGTGGACTACCGTACTGTGTCTGCTGCTAATATAGACTGGATGATAATGAGATAAAATTAAAATATATATATATATATCACACTAGTACTGCAGCCGGACAGGTATATATTATGTAATGACGGACCTGCTGGACACTGTCTGTCAGACTCAGCACTGCAGACTCCTAAAGTAAGCTACTAGTATCAAGAAGATAGAAAAAAAAAAAACCACGGGTAGGTGGTATACAATTATGGATGGACGAGCGACTGCCGACACAGAGGTAGCTACAGCCGTGGACTACCGTACTGTGTCTGCTGCTAATATAGACTGGATGATAATGAGATAAAATTAAAATATATATATATATATCACACTAGTACTGCAGCCGGACAGGTATATATTATGTAATGACGGACCTGCTGGACACTGTCTGTCAGCACTGCAGACTCCTAAAGTAAGCTACTAGTATCAAGAAGAGAGAAAAAAAAAAAAAACCATGGGTAGGTGGTATACAATTATGGATGGACGAGCGACTGCCGACACAGAGGTAGCTACAGCCGTGGACTACCGTACTGTGTCTGCTGCTAATATAGACTGGATGATAATGAGATAAAATTAAAATATATATATATCACACTAGTACTGCAGCCGGACAGGTATATATTATGTAATGACGGACCTGCTGGACACTGTCTGTCAGACTCAGCACTGCAGACTCCTAAAGTAAGCTACTAGTATCAAGAAGATAGAAAAAAAAAAAAACAACGGGTAGGTGGTATACAATTATGGATGGACGAGCGACTGCCGACACAGAGGTAGCTACAGCCGTGGACTACCGTACTGTGTCTGCTGCTAATATAGACTGGATGATAATGAGATAAAATTAAAATATATATATATATATCACACTAGTACTGCAGCCGGACAGGTATATATTATGTAATGACGGACCTGCTGGACACTGTCTGCAGAATGCGTTTATAAAAACACCACACGACGAGTGTTTAACTTTTTCAGGCAGACAATCACAATATACTGGTGGTCAGCAGACAATCACAATACTGGTGGTCAGTGGTCACTGGTCAGTCACACTGGCAGTGGCACTCTGGCAGCAAAAGTGTGCACTGTACTTAAAATATGTACTCCTGCTATAACTGCTCCCCAGTCTCCCCCACAATTAAGCTGTGTGAGCAGTGAGCACTCAGCACAGTCAGATGATGATATACAGTATTACATATGATGCAGCACACTGGGCTGAGCACAGATATGGTATGTGACTGTGTCACACTGTGTATCGTTTTTTATCAGGCAGAGAACGGATTAATTAAACTGGTGGTCACTGGTCACACTATCAGCAGCAAGTAGTACTCCTCCTAATAATATGCTCCCCAAAATTTGTGTCTCTCTCTAGTACTCTAGTCTAAACGGAGAGGACGCCAGCCACGTCCTCTCCCTATCAATCTCAATGCACGTGTGAAAATGGCGGCGACGCGCGGCTCCTTATATAGAATCCGAGTCTCGCGATAGAATCCGAGCCTCGCGAGAATCCGACAGCGGGATGATGACGTTCGGGCGCGCTCGGGTTAACCGAGCAAGGCGGGAAGATCCGAGTCGCTCGGCCCCGTGTAAAAAAACATGAAGTTCGGGCGGGTTCGGATTCCGAGGAACCGAACCCGCTCATCTCTACTATATATTAACTTAAGGTACTGTGTACTGCACATTTGTGAGAAGAGACGGACAAATAGAGAACCCCCAATATAGACTGGTATGCGAGTGCGTGGTTTATAGATAGATAATGATCGCAAAAAAAAAAAGTGGGTCCTGGGGTCATCTCACTTTTAAAAATTGGGGTCATACCTGTCCTTTTCCCATTGGAATAAAGGCAGACTTGCCTACTCTCCCGGAATGGTCGGGAGGCTCCCGAAAATCGGGTGACCCTCCCGGCCCCCCGGAAGAGCAGGAAGTCTCCCGATTACAGGGGTCCCCCCCTGCCCGGCCGCCCACTTAGCGAGTAAAGTGGGCGGTCCGGGCAGGCGATGACGCGATTCTTGTTGAATCGCGTCTTCATTGCCACGCCCCCTGCTGTATAATGCCGGCAATAGCGGCATTACACAGCGGGGGGCGGGGCTTACACTGGACGATCCCGTAGTCATGCCCCCGGCCCGCCTCCGACACACCCCGGCCCGCCTACGCCACGCCTCCGGTCCGCCCCCCTCTGCACTCACATTGCAGCCCGCCCCCCTGCCGAACCGACCTGGCTGCTCTCTCCCGGAGAGAGCAGCCAAAAAGTCGGTAAGTATGAATGAAGGTTCTTAGTAATGATTTGGACACTACAAAAGTGTTGCAAGGGAGATAGGGGGTGGCAATGCTGCTGGGCTGTGTAGTATACAGGACACTCTGCACCAGAGCTGTAACTAGACATATTGGTGCCCTTCGGCAGAAAATGAATTAGTGCTCCCCTCTCATAATTTAAAGCAAGGACAGTGCGCTAAAGGCAGGTAGAGCACGTTCTACATATTGCACCAGAGAGCACGTTCTACACTTTGCGCCAGGTAGGGCACATTATACACTTTGCACCAGGTAGAGCACGTTCTACACATTGCACCAGGTAGAGCACGTTCTACACATTGCACCAGGTAGAGCACATTACACACATTGCACCAGGTAGAGCACGTTACACACATTGCACCAGGTAGAGCTTGTTACCCACATTGCACCACGTAGAGCACCTTGCACACATTGCACCAGGCAAAAGGATTGGTGCCCCCCCCACCTATATTTAAAATATGGACAGTGCACATCGTAGGCATGCATCCAAAATATATGGGCGTGACTTCATGGGGAAGGGGCGTGGCCACATAATTAACATTATAATACCCTGCACAGTAGTGTACATTTGTCACATTACACCACACAGTAGTACCCCTTATACACATTATGCCAGGTAACCCTTTATATACATTATACCAGGTAGCCACTTATACGCATTACGCCAGGTTGACACACTTATACACATTACGCCTTGTAGAGACCCTTATAGACATTACACCAGGTAGAGTCAATTATAGACATTATGCTAGGTAGAGACCCTTACACACCTAACGCCAGGTACAGAGCCTTACACACCTAACGCCAGGTAGAGATCCATACACACCTAACGCCAGGTAGAGACCCGTACACACCTAACTCTAGGTAGTGACCCGTACACACAACTCTAGGTAGTGACCCGTACACACAACGCTAGGTAGAGACCCTTACACACCTAACGCCAGGTAGAGACCCGTACACACCTAACGCCAGGTAGAGACCCGTACACACCTAACTCCAGGTAGAGACCCGTACACACAACGCTAGGTAGAGAGTCTAGAGACCCTTACACACATAACGCCAGGTAGAGACACGTACACACAACGCCAGGTACAAGCCCTTACACACAGCGCTAGGTAGAGACCCTTATACACATAACGCCAGGTAAAGACCCTACAACTGAGAAAGACAGAATGTGTGTGTGTGTTTGCGTATGTGTCACTTACACCATGGTAGACAGCAGTGCTCCAGTACGACCCGCAGCTACACGTCTTTCCCTCTTCAAGCAGCTCTGGGACCCGTGTTCATTGTCTCCAGTTGCACCGCGCACCACACGGGGGTTGACACTCGGGGTTGCCCAGCACTATACCTGCTACAATATACACAGCAGGTAGCACTGCAACTGTCAACAGCTATGCAGAGAGAGACGTCCAACAGGGATAAGTGCAGATGGTGCGCCCGCTTGAAAAGTGTGCAGTGTGCAAGGCACCGCCTGCCCTACCCTAGTTACAGCCCTGCACACAGCACCATAATATATTACATTATACACAGCCCCCTCCCCCATATTACACCCAGTACACACAGCACCATATTACATTACACACAGCATACACAGCCCCCCACCATATTACACCCAGTACCACATTACATTTTACACAGCCCCCCATTTTACAACCAGTACCATATTACATTGTATTATGCACAGCACACACAGTCCCTCCCCCACACCCATATTACACCCAATTGCACATTATATTACATTTTACACAGCTCCCCCCCCATATCACACACAGTGCCACATCCCATTATATTTTAGAACCCCCCCATATTACATCCAGTACCACATTTTATTATACACAGCCCCCCCCCCCATATTACACTGCATTACACTATGCACAGCGTACCCCCCACCAGAATTACACCCAATTGCACATTATATTAAATTTTACACAGCCCTCCCCCCCCCCCCCCCCCCCCCATCATATTACACACGGTACCAACACAGTCACCTCTCCCCCATATTACACTGCATTATGCACAGCGTACACCCCCTCCAGTATTACACCCAATAGCACATTATATTACATGATACACTGCCCCCCCACCATATTACACACAGTATAACATTACATTAAATTTTACACAGCCCCCTCCATATTACACACGGTACCACATTACATTTTACAAACCCACCCAGATTACATCCAGTGACATTACAGTATACACAGCCCCCCCCATAACGCCCAGTACGTACTGCACCCACCTGGCTTTGTTGCTCCCTCCTGTGAAGAGCAGGGAGCCAGCCCGGGCCAGTGTGGTGAGGCGAAGGCAGCACAGGAAAGCCACATCAGGATCCAGGAAGAGAAAAGCTGGGCTGATGCACGCACCCACTGTGAGTGTGGTGGGCGGGGCCAGCCACTGTGAAGCAAAGCCCTGCTCCACTCACTGTACATGTAGCTGCTCTGCTTATTATTCCCGACACTGCTGCCGCTCAGACTGCCCGGCTCTCAAAATGCACACAGCAGGACGGCCACCGATGCTCATAACCCCGCGGTGGCTGGCCATGATGTCTCCGGCGCAGGCTCCATCCCCCGCATTTCCGGACTTGCGCAGACCGGAATTACGGGGATAACAGTTGAAAACCGCGAGGCAGCAAAGGTTTGCGGAGCAGCGGGAGGCTCATTTAAAAATCGGGAGCCTCCCGCTGAATGCGGGAGGGTAGGCAAGCCTGAGCAGCAGCAGCGCACAGCAGCAGAGTCTCAGAACAGGGAGAGCGCCTCTCTAGGCTAGCGCCTCCCTGCTTTGCAGACTCTGCTGAGCGGGTTGCGCCGGCTCTGGCCAGCACACACTATCAATTTCTTGAAGTGCCCATGGCTCCTAGTGGACCCATCTATACCCCATGGTACTAAATGGATTCTCAGTATCTCTTACGGACTACGAGAAAAGGATTTACCTGTAGGTAATTAAAATCCTATTTTCTTATACATTTCGTAACCTCTCCAAGGAGCAAATGATGGGTGCCACATGGGACACGAGATATCGATAGTAAGAGTTATGGTAGACTTACAACTGTTAACTCTTTTTCTGCGAGGTACAATGGGTTCCACAGAGAAACATTGTGGTGTAGAGATGGATCTAGATCCAGGCACCAACAGGCAAAGCTTTAGCTGTCCCAGGATGCATTGGGGCCTCCTCTATAACCCGCTTCCAGGCACTGTGAGCTCAGTTTTGTTAACCAGTCCAATGCAGGAAGCAGGCAAGAGAGAAGGCAAATGTTAGTCACATAAGAACACAAACTCACGACAGGAGAGGGTACCAGTGGCTAATGCCATATAAACCCAAAGAAGCTAGGTGCGTCAGGGTAGGCGCCCTGTGGAACCCAATGTACAGTACCTCGCAGAAAAAGAGTTAACAATGGTAAGTCTACCATAACTCTTATTTTCTGCAGCTGGTTACATTGGTTTTGTCAGGAATCTGCATTTTGCATCATGTCACTTATGGTGCCCGTACACTTGTGAGATAATCGGTGCTAACCTTCGATTTCGACCGTATCTGTGAGAGAAATCGAAGGATTGTATGCACATTTTAGGTACCTTTCGACGCGATGCGCGGGCATGCCGGTCGAATCTCACGTCTCAAGATAGTATGTGCTGCACTTAATATTTATCGAATCGCAGTGCGATCGCATGTGTTTTTAAAAACACATGCTCTATATTGCACTGCGATGGGCACCCGCCGGGAGCGGCTGGAGGCCGCTCCCACTCGGCGGTGACGTGCCCATCACGTGATTACCATGCGATCTATCGCATGATCGCATGGTAATCACTTTGGCAGTTCAGGTGCGATGAACTGCCGATGCGATGCCCCGCGATTTTGCGGGGCATCGCACAAGTGTATGGGCACCATTATTGGTACTCTGATGTGCTGGCCTCCAGAGGTCACATCCTCAGCCAGGCAGCATGTTCCATGATTGGCTGCAATGTGCAGAGACTCTCTCCAGTGTGTACCCCGCTTGTCATACAGCGTGTACCCCAATGTTTTCCCACCATCTCCGGAGTATGGGCGCCGCCATGACACCTGCAGTCAACTGACTTGGTGCTGTCCACTCCTGAGCACTGGAGCGCTCACATGACTTGATTCTCCAATCTCTACTGACCAGGGGATATATAGCCAGAGTTCCTGCTCAGTATCATTGCCTTGAACAATGCGTCACATCCTGTGAACAAGTGTCTTCTTGCTCCAGTCTTCAGAGATTCCCCTGTCTTTGCTCCGTGGAACTACAGGAACCAGCCATCCAGTTTGGTGCAGCTCCATCTGCATTCTGCTCCAGTATTCACTAGCAGTCTCCTCAGACTTTCCTGTGTCAGTGCTCCGTGGAACTACAGGCACCAGCCATCCAGTTTGTTTGCAGCTCCATCTGCATTCTGCTTCAGCAATCACTAGCAGTTTGAGGCTCTCTACAGGCATACCTCCCAACATGACCCCCTCCAGGAGGGACAGAATGCTCTGCTTCTGGACTTTCCTCTTAATTTATGATTTCCATCACAGCACATGCGCAGGAACTTACTTCAGCCTCCTCGTTTTCTCCATTGCACCACCACTGACCCACTAGTGCCCCCTTCGGGAACAGACACAAACTCAGACCTGACAGGTTTCAACAGAGAAACATCGAGGATGTCCTAAAGCAGTTCCTCAAGGGAGGGCACGCGCCTTAGCGGACATGAGAATCCGGCGTCCAAAGGAAGCATCCTGGGAGGCGAAGGTGTCAAAGGCATAGAACCTAAGAAACGTGTTCGCTGAGAACCACATAGCTGCCTTGCACAATTTTTCTGGGGACGCGGCATCGCAGGCCACCCAAGAAGGTCCAACAGACCGAATAGAATGTGCCTTAATCACAGCAGGAGCTGGGAGTCCAGCCTGCGCATAAGCATGTGCAATCACCATTCACCATTCTAATTCATCTGGCCAAGGTTTGCTTATTTGCAGGCCAGCCACGTTTGTGGAAACTAAACAGAACAAAGAGGGCATCAGGCTGTCTAATGGAAGCAGTCCTGTCAACATAGACATGAAGAGCCTTAACCACATCTAAAGAACGTTCTTTAGCCGACAAGTCCAAAGAGATAAAGGCCGGGACCACAATCTCTTGGTTAAGGTGAAATGATGACACCTTCTTAAATAAATAACCAGGTCGAGTTCGGAGAACCACACTGTCATGATGAAAAATTCAAAAGGGAGGATGACAGCACAAAGCACCCAAGTCAACACCCTTCTTGCAGAGGCAATAGCCAGCAAGAACAGGACCTTGGCCGTGAGCCATTTGAGGTCCACTGATTCAAGAGGTTCGAATGGAGACTCTTGTAGGGCTTTTAACACAATAGACAAGTCCCATGGAGCCACAGGGGGGACATAAGGAGGCTGAATACGTAGAACACCCTCAATGAACATATGTACATCAGGAATAGAGGCAATTTTGCAATGAAATCACACCAACAAGGCAGAAATATGAACCTTGAGGGAGGCCAGGCGAAGACCTAAGTCCAGGCCTCTTTGCAGAAAAGCTAGAATTCTGGAAATTCTAAATTTATGGGCGTCTTAATTCTTATCAGCACACCAGGTGAAGTAAGAAAGCCATGCTCTGTAATAAATCCGGGCATAGTCTGAATAACAGCCTCAAAGTACCCTTGTGACCTTCGGAGTAATGTTTCAATAGCCACGCTGTTAAAGCCAGTCTGGCCAGGTCTGGGTAGAGGCAAGGGCCCTGCTGTAGAAGGTATCGACGCTGAGGAAGCAGAAGGGAACGCCCTGACGAGAGACCCTGTAGGTCTGAGAACCAGTGATGTCTGACTGTGCCTGAACAGACCTGTTCCGTACCAGAGGCAGGGCAAAAGACAGTGTGGTGAGCACTGCTCTCAGTTCCAGAATATTGATTGGTAGGAGAGATTCTTCCTTGATCCAACGACCCCGAAATGAGTGTTGCTCCAACACCGCTCCCCAACCCCCGAAGGCTGGCGTCTATTGTCAGTAGGACCGAGTTGGGGATTCAGAAAGGACAGCCCCTGCTCAATTGCTGGTCCTGGAGCCACCAGGTCAGCGACAGATGAACCTCTGTAGTCAAAGAGATCATTTGAGATCTGATCTGATGAAGTAGGCCGTCCCACTTGGAAAGGATCAATCGTTGTAGAGGGCAGGAATGAAATTGAGCGCACTCTATAATGTCGAAGGACGACACCATCAGGCCAAGTACTTGCATCGCTGAGTGTATTGACACTCTGGGGTGACGACGGAAGTGCCTTATCCCGTCCTGCAGTTTCAGGACCTTGTCTGGAAACAGGGACAGTCTGACTGTGTGTGTCCAAGAGTGCCCCTAGGTGCTCCATGCTCTGAGCTGGGACCAGCGAGAACTTTTTCCAATTTATTAGCCACCCGTGGGCTTGCAGGAAATTTACCATCAGTTGCAGATGACTGAGGAGAAATTTGGGTGAACTTGCCAGAATCTGCAGGTCGTCCAAGTATGGGAGGATTCTGATTCCGTGGCGACATAGGTGTGCCGTCATTATGGCCATGACCTTGGTGAAGATCCGAGGAGCCATAGCCAGTCCAAATGGCAGAGCCTGGAATTGGTAACGAAGGTCGCCAATAGCAAAATGCAGGAACTGCTGATGCAAGTTGGCAAAAGGAATATGCAGATATGCATCCTGTACATCCAGGGATACCATATAGTCTCTGGGTTCCATAGCCAGAACTATTGAGCGCAGTGTTTGCATACGAAATTTGGATGCTCTCACAAACTTGTTGAAAGACTTGAGGTTGAGTATAGGCCGGAATGACCCATTGGGATTCGGAACCAGAAACAGGGTTGAGTAGGAGCCTCTGCCCCTCTGGGACAGAAGAACTGGCACAACCACTCTAGTTTTTAGGAGGGAATTTACAACCGTTTGCAGAAATTGCGCTTTTAAAGGGTCCAACAGAAGAGCCGTTGTGCAAAACTGGTGGGGGGGTCGTCTCTTAAAAGAGACAACGTACCCGTGAGAGACTAGTTCCAGTACCCAAGCTTCTGAATCGGTCGTGAGCTAGACCTGGGTAAACTGCAGAAGTCGGCCTCCCACCCTGGGGTCCCCCAGGGGGAGGCCCGCCCCGTCATGCAGCAGGCTTGTCATGTTTTGTAACAGGCTGACGGGCTGCCCAGCGCTGTTCTGCCTTGGGCTTGGATGTTTTGGAAACGCAAGATTGTCTAGGGTAAGACTGAACTTTCGCTTTCCCTTGAGGCCGAAAGGAGTGAAAAGATATACTTTTTGCCTTCTGAGAAGGATTAGAAGTGGGAAGAAAAGCTGTTTTAGCAGCAGCTAGCTCCGACACAATTTTATTCAGGTCTTCCCCAAACAAAATGTCCCCTGTTAAGGGGAGGGCTTCCAGAGTCATCTTGGAGTCCAAATCCACTTTCCATGATCTCAACCATAGTATGCAGCATGCCAGGACAGACGTAGCCAATGCCTTGGCAGCCAACACTCCTCAGATGACGCTTCCTGAATGTAAGAAGAAGCGGTGGTAATATGAGACAGGTATTGTCTGGCTGTTTCAGAGATAACCTCGTGTAGCTCCTCCTCTAACACCTGAACCCACACCTCAATACCTTTTGCAGCCCAAGAGGCAGCCATGAACAGCCCCTGTAAGGTAGTATATCAATTTCAGGCATCCCTCAATACACTTATCTGTCGGCTCCCTCAGTGAGGTGACAGTGGTAACTGTCAGAGTGGATGACAACACTAGGCGGGTGACATGTAAATCCACCAGCGGTGGAGTCTCCCATTTGGTACACAACTCTACAAGGAAAGGATAGAGAGCCAAAGACTGTTTGGGAACAGGGAATTTCTTCCCAGGGGTAGCCCAGGGTTCCCGTCTGATATCCACTAAATGATCAGAATGGGGTAATACAGTTTTAACCACCTTCTGCTGTTTAAACTTGTCAGTTTTCTTTGCCACGATAGTGGAATCCACTTCCTCAGTGATATGCTTAATAGCAACCACTAGGGCAGGGACATCTATTAAGGGAGATTCCTCGTCAGTAACACAGGATTCAGTGTCGGACAGGACAGTATGCTCCCCCTCCTCTTCAGATGAAACATCAGAAAGGTTTGTAGACTGTGAGGAGGAAGTCCAGGGACCTGAGGGAGTTTTCTGTCTAACCACACACTGACTAAGTTGTTGCATTTAATTAGACAAGTTTTCCACAAAAGGCAGGTTCACCATAGGTACCATTTGTGGGTGTAGTGCTACAGGCGGCCCCAGGGGCATCAGAACGTTTTTAGTTTGGGGGAGCAAGATATAATCTCTTTTTGGCGCACCTAAATTGCTGAATCGCTGAAGGCCAGATCCACATGAAATACATTGAGAAGGCCAGATCCACACTTAGGGGGCGGCTATTCAGATTTGATCGCTGCTGTACATTTTCGCACTGCGTGCGATCAGGTACTAACTGCGAATGTACTGCAATGTGCACGCGCGTTGGACAGCAACAAAGGCCATCGCTGGTCAGAGATGGGATGGTGCGAAAAATCCGTTCGCACAGGCGTTCACAAGGTGATTGACAGGAGGATGCCGTTTGGGGGTGGTAACTGACCGTTTACTGGGAGTGTCTGGAAAAATGCAGGCGTGCCCAAGCATTTTCAGGGAGGGTGTCTGATGTCAGCTCCGGACCCAATCAGCCTGATGTGATCGCACTGTAGGAGTAAGTCCTGGGCTGCACAGAGACTGCACAAAGTGGATTTTAGTGGATTTTAGCAGCTCAGCATACACATGCAATTGCAAATATACGGGTGTAGTATGGTATGCTGGCGGCCGACACTGAGGGGGGAGTTACAGGGAGGGTGAGGGACACTGAAGAGGAGTTACAGTGAGGGCGAGGGCAGGGATACTGAGGGGGGAGTTACAGGGAGGGTGAGGGACACTGAGGGGGGAGTTACAGGGAGGGTGAGGGCAGGGGCACTGATGGGGAAGCTAGAAGGAGTGTGAGGAACACTGAGGGGGGAGTTACAGAGAGGGTGAGGGAAGGGGCACTGGGGAGGGGAGCTACATGGAGGGTGAGGGCAGGAACGCTGACGGGGAGTTACAGGGAGGGTGAGGGCATGGACGGTGATGGGGCGTTAAAGGGAGGGTGAAGGCAGGGGCACTGAAGGAGTTACAGGGAGAGTGAGGACAGGGGCATCAAGGGTGGACTTACAGGGAGAGTGAAGGAAGGGGCCTATCAAAATTGCTTTATTAGAATAAATAAAATACTCTAAATCCAAGTGTGGATTAAACATTCAAATACAGATTATAACATACGGAGAGCCATCCCCACCGACTGTCAATTACCATATATAGGATGCTTAGGCTGCAGGGAGCAGGTTGGTCAGAGTTAGGCTGTGGGAGGGGGGCGTTCAGGGTTAAGCTGGGGGGGGGGCAGGATGGTTAGGGTTAGGATGCGGGGGGGCAGTTAGGGTTAGGCTGTGGGGGGATGGTTAGGGTTAGGCTGCATGGGGGGCAGTTAAGGTTAGTCTGTGGGGGGATAGTTAGGGTTAGGCTTCGGGAGGAGAGGGTTAGGGTAAGTGGAGGGGCAGGGGGTGGGGCAAGATACAGTACTTTAGTCTACCTGAATTTAGACTTAAACCAAAATGTTTAATGTTGTCCGAGGCTCAGGAATGGGGAGCAGCCAATAAAGCAAAGCAAAGGGGATTGAAGGATATTCCAGCTGGTGTTCTCCCAACAGCTACCTGTGGTTACTTACTTTGCCAGCGTTTTTCTGGTTCAGGCAGTTGTTCCCATATCTGGCTCCCTTCGATCTATGCCCCAGGCTGGCTGGGTAGCATCCTTACTGAGAAGCCTCTAGGGATAATCCATGTGCAGTCCGTTGTAAGGGGCGCAATGCATCATGTGATTTGTAGTTTATATTTTACTGCTCTGAGCAGTAAAACATAAACTTCAAATCCCATACCACTTACTTCTCTGGCGGGCCGTGTGTATGCCTGAATGTATGTGGCCAGCATGGCTTAGTCCTGGATGACGCCCGCAGCAGCTTTCACGATGAACCTGCTGGGCGGTGCAGATGTCTCTCCAGTGCTTGGAGCTATGATCGGCGGGCCACTGCCGTTTCAGCTGTCAGTGCTCCGCGTCAGGTGGTATGGCTATGAAAGCTACCTGACGCGAAGTACTGACAGCGGAGGAACAGGCAGTGGCCAGGCTACCCTGCAATGCCTCCTCCTCTGGTAAATCTGCAGAGCACACTCTGCAAATTGCAGGGGCTTCCGCTGATTTGCTGCCCTTTTTCTTAGACATTGCATAATGTAAATAAATGGATTTACACAGTGCGATAATATAGCCAGACAAATATAATAACCTCTGGAATAAACAGACATGGTATATGGTGACTGTAACACAGAAGTAATATACTTATATAGGGATATAGATAAACTCTGTGTATAACTATATTGCTTGACCCAAATGCACCTAGCCCAGGGTATAGAATATTGTGCTAGTTATAGCTGGGAAACACTGAAAGTGAAACCACACAGCAGAATAGTCACACAGTCACATGCAATGCAGAAATTATATTACAATAAAGCTGCACTGGATTTATATTCAGTAGACCGGAGGATATAGCAGAGTAGTCGTACAATATAATCTGCAATGTATACCTTTTCTCAACTAACACTGTAGACATGTAGGATACTCCAGTGTATGTAAAGACATAGCGCTGTGTACTGGCGGCTTTACATGGTAGACCTTGCCCTGCAATCCCGGAGACTTGCTGCTGCTATACTGTAAGAAGGTGCCCAGAGTCTCTGTGACGGAGAGTGAGGCAGCTCCAGGGCGGATAGATGGCACCCTGAGCCAGGGGAGGGGCTACAGGTCAAGTGCCGCCTCCCCTATGCTGGTATTCCACCCCAGGTACTATGGAGCCTTATTAAATTAGGTGTTAGTACACCTGACCTGTGCTCCTATTACCCTGATGGTCTAGTGAGGTCCCTGCACGATGACAGTGTCCATGCCAGCGTCGCGGTCCATATCCCTAGACCGCGGACAGAACGCGATTTAATGGCAGGTCCCGCTAGGAGACCCTCTTACCTGCCTCCCGGTAGCAGCCACGCGATCCTGGAGAGTGATCCGGGACTGTGCCTTTGTCCACAGAAGTCCCTGCCGCATGTACCCAGGAAACAGGCCAGCGGGATTATGCCGCGCCGCTTGGGAGGTGATGGAGCTGCAGCACTGAAGTCACCCTGACTTACAGTGCTGCTAGCTCAGGGAATAAAGTAATTTTTCAGTTACAATCAAAACGCCTTCAGGGCTGCCAGAGCAGCCCTCCTGTTTAGTGACCTGCTGTGCAGGCACCAACTTCAAAACTGAGCTCACAGTTCCTGGAGGCGGGGTTATAGAGGAGGCCCCAATGCATCCTGGGACAGCTAAAGCTTTGCCTGTTGGTGCCTGGATCCAGATCCATTTCTACACCCCGATGTTTCTCTGTGGAAACAAATGTAACCTGCTGCAGAAATAGGGAATGGAGAGGAATTACTGAAAATTCTTTTAAAATAAAGATCCCTTTAAAGTAACACTCCTTTTCCAGAAGCTGCTGAGAGACTGCATTGTGGAGGCTGTAAAGGTTTACTTTTTGACAAATGCAGGGGAGTGTCCATGAGCAACTGGTCAGCAGACACCAGAAGTATAATATTCCTCCCCTTCTAGATGCTATCCAGTTTAAGGCTACGGCCACACATAGCGGCCAAGCGGGTCCCGTTCTTGACCGGGAGGGGGGTTTTGTGTGCACACAGATCCTGTTCTGCTGAATCCCGCAGAACAGGATCCGGCCAGTGACACACGGGATTTCAATGTAATACACTGAAATCCCGCTGTCCTGTAATCCGGCCCGACCGCGGCGGGATTACCGCACATGTGCCCATGTGCAGTCTCCTTGCGGCCAAGCGGGTCCTGCTAAACGGGACCCGATTGGCTGCTACGTGTGGCCGTAGCCTTATGCTACAGTACAAAGCCCATGCGACTTCTCCCAGCAATGACAGGACATGCGTCCTCCATACTAGTCCAGTGTGGCTGCTGCAGAGAGAAGAAAAGTGGATCAGCAGCAGGTAAGTGGGGGTGGAGCGAAGAAAGGGTATAATTAAAGGATGTTAATATTGAGATTAAGGGGATTAATTAGGTTGATTGATTTTTATTACAAGATAAAGTGGTGTTACTATGAAGGGGTCTCTTTGATGAGAATGAATGAGGTAATTAGGGGTTGATCAACATGAATGAAATTAATCAATAATGTGAGGGTTATTTAAAGGAGCTAGTGATTATAGAGGGGTTAATTATGTCAAATTGGATTATAATGATGAGAAAGGAGTTAAATGATTTTTGAGGAGGGTTTTTTTTATAATGAGTAGATTATATTTTTTATTGGTCATGAAAATAAAGTATTATTGCGGACACTAGTACGCTCAATGTCATACATTGCGGTCACTAGGCTGCTCTCAGAATTGTATGTTTTTCAGTCATTGGGATGCTCTCTGCATTTTTAATGATCAGTAAAATACTCTGTGTATTGTATGGTACTCCCCAAAATCTTCTCTGTATTTTATGTTGGCAACCAGGATACTCTTTGTTTTGTATGGCAGTAAATAGTATATTCTCTATATTGTATGGCAGCCATTAGTATGCTCTCTGTATCATTGTAGTATGGTGGACACTAGGATGCACTATATTGGATTTCTGTAACTAGATTGCTAAATTGTATTGTCTATCGTATGGTGATTAGAAAGGGATGGAAGCTGCGCTCACAGGGAAGGGGTACCAGAAAGTGCTGCTGAACCTGAAGGCGTCCTACCTCCTTTAGTGGAATAATGATTGGAAAGGTTAGCGCACTGATTGGTGATTATAAGGGTAAATAGAATAGGTGTTGATAGTCTGGGTGAGATTTGTAAAATACCATACATATGTGTGTGAATAATGATCAATCTGAGAGGATAAGTACCATATGCTTTATTCGTGTGTGCGGTGTCCAAGGCAGTATATAAGCTGTCCTTATATCAGCAAACTCTTAATTGTAATATTAGTTCCTTAAAGTTGTTTGTACACCACTGTCAGGTGTGTCCTGCAGACTACCCTTTACCAGTATACCTTCCTATTGGTATACACGATAGACCCCAGCTCAGGTGAATGTCAGGTGTACCCTGCGGTAGAGATGAGCGGGTTCGGTTTCTCTGAAACCGAACCCGCACGAACTTCATGTTTTTTTTACGGGTCCGAGCAGACTCGGATCCTCCCGCCTTGCTCGGTTAACCCGAGCGCGCCCGAACGTCATCATGACGCTGTCGGATTCTCGCGAGACTCGGATTCTATATAAGGAGCCGCGCGTCGCCGCCATTTTCACACGTGCATTGAGATTGATAGGGAGAGGACGTGGCTGGCGTCCTCTCCATTAGAAATTAGATTAGAAGAGAGAGAGAGATTGTGCAGAGTCAGACAGAGTTTACCACAGTGACCAGTGCAGTTGTTGTTAGTTAACTTTTATTTATTTTAATATAATATATCCGTTCTCTGCTATATCCGTTCTCTGCCTGAAAAAAAACGATACACAGCAGCAGCCAGTCACACAGTGTGACTCAGTCTGTGTGCACTCAGCTCAGCCCAGTGTGCTGCACATCAATGTATAAAAGGCAAAGCTTATAATAATTGTGGGGGAGACTGGGGAGCACTGCAGGTTGTTATAGCAGGAGCCCCCAGGAGTACATAATATTATATTAATTTAAAATTAAACAGTGCACACTTTTGCTGCAGGAGTGCCACTGCCAGTGTGACTAGTGGTGACCAGTGCCTGACCACCAGTATAGTAGTATATTGTTGTATGTATTGTATACTATCTCTTTATCAACCAGTCTATATTAGCAGCAGACACAGTACAGTGCGGTAGTTCACGGCTGTGGCTACCTCTGTGTCGGCAGTCGGAACTCGGCAGGCAGTCCGTCCATCCATAATTGTATTACAATATATACCACCTAACCGTGGTATTTTTTTTTCTTTCTTTATACCGTCGTCATAGTGTCATACTAGTTGTTACGAGTATACTACTATCTCTTTATCAACCAGTGTACAGTGCGGTAGTTCACGGCTGTGGCTACCTCTGTGTCGGCAGTCGGCAGGCAGTCCGTCCATCCATAATTGTATTATTATTATAATATATACCACCTAACTGTGGTATTTTTTTTTCTTTCTTTATACCGTCGTCATAGTGTCATACTAGTTGTTACGAGTATACTACTATCTCTTTATCAACCAGTGTACAGTGCGGTAGTTCACGGCTGTGGCTACCTCTGTGTCGGCAGTCGGCAGGCAGTCCGTCCATCCATAATTGTATTATTATTATAATATATACCACCTAACCGTGGTTTTTTTTTCATTCTTTATACCGTCGTCATAGTGTCATACTAGTTGTTACGAGTATACTACTATCTCTTTATCAACCAGTGTACAGTGCGGTAGTTCACGGCTGTGGCTACCTCTGTGTCGGCAGTCGGCAGGCAGTCCGTCCATCCATAATTGTATTATTATTATAATATATACCACCTAACTGTGGTATTTTTTTTTCTTTCTTTATACCGTCGTCATAGTGTCATACTAGTTGTTACGAGTATACTACTATCTCTTTATCAACCAGTGTACAGTGCGGTAGTTCACGGCTGTGGCTACCTCTGTGTCGGCAGTCGGCAGGCAGTCCGTCCATCCATAATTGTATTATTATTATAATATATACCACCTAACCGTGGTTTTTTTTTCATTCTTTATACCGTCATAGTGTCATACTAGTTGTTACGAGTATACTACTATCTCTTTATCAACCAGTGTACAGTGCGGTAGTTCACGGCTGTGGCTACCTCTGTGTCGGCAGTCGGCAGGCAGTCCGTCCATCCATAATTGTATTATTATTATAATATATACCACCTAACCGTGGTTTTTTTTTCATTCTTTATACCGTCGTCATAGTGTCATACTAGTTGTTACGAGTATACTACTATATCTTTATCAACCAGTGTACAGTGCGGTAGTTCACGGCTGTGGCTACCTCTGTGTCGGCAGTCGGCAGGCAGTCCGTCCATCCATAATTGTATTATTATTATAATATATACCACCTAACTGTGGTATTTTTTTTTCTTTCTTTATACCGTCGTCATAGTGTCATACTAGTTGTTACGAGTATACTACTATCTCTTTATCAACCAGTGTACAGTGCGGTAGTTCACGGCTGTGGCTACCTCTGTGTCGGCAGTCGGCAGGCAGTCCGTCCATCCATAATTGTATTATTATTATAATATATACCACCTAACCGTGGTTTTTTTTTCATTCTTTATACCGTCATAGTGTCATACTAGTTGTTACGAGTATACTACTATCTCTTTATCAACCAGTGTACAGTGCGGTAGTTCACGGCTGTGGCTACCTCTGTGTCGGCAGTCGGCAGGCAGTCCGTCCATCCATAATTGTATTATTATTATAATATATACCACCTAACCGTGGTTTTTTTTTCATTCTTTATACCGTCGTCATAGTGTCATACTAGTTGTTACGAGTATACTACTATCTCTTTATCAACCAGTGTACAGTGCGGTAGTTCACGGCTGTGGCTACCTCTGTGTCGGCAGTCGGCAGGCAGTCCGTCCATCCATAATTGTATTATTATTATAATATATACCACCTAACTGTGGTATTTTTTTTTCTTTCTTTATACCGTCGTCATAGTGTCATACTAGTTGTTACGAGTATACTACTATCTCTTTATCAACCAGTGTACAGTGCGGTAGTTCACGGCTGTGGCTACCTCTGTGTCGGCAGTCGGCAGGCAGTCCGTCCATCCATAATTGTATTATTATTATAATATATACCACCTAACCGTGGTTTTTTTTTCATTCTTTATACCGTCGTCATAGTGTCATACTAGTTGTTACGAGTATACTACTATCTCTTTATCAACCAGTGTACAGTGCGGTAGTTCACGGCTGTGGCTACCTCTGTGTCGGCAGTCGGCAGGCAGTCCGTCCATCCATAATTGTATTATTATTATAATATATACCACCTAACCGTGGTTTTTTTATACCACCTAACCGTGGCAGTCCGTCCATAATTGTATACTAGTATCCAATCCATCCATCTCCATTGTTTACCTGAGGTGCCTTTTAGTTCTGCCTATAAAATATGGAGAACAAAAAAGTTGAGGTTCCAAAATTAGGGAAAGATCAAGATCCACTTCCACCTCGTGCTGAAGCTGCTGCCACTAGTCATGGCCGAGACGATGAAATGCCAGCAACGTCGTCTGCCAAGGCCGATGCCCAATGTCATAGTACAGAGCATGTCAAATCCAAAACACCAAATATCAGAAAAAAAAGGACTCCAAAACCTAAAATAAAATTGTCGGAGGAGAAGCGTAAACTTGCCAATATGCCATTTACCACACGGAGTGGCAAGGAACGGCTGAGGCCCTGGCCTATGTTCATGGCTAGTGGTTCAGCTTCACATGAGGATGGAAGCACTCAGCCTCTCGCTAGAAAACTGAAAAGACTCAAGCTGGCAAAAGCACCGCAAAGAACTGTGCGTTCTTTGAAATCCCAAATCCACAAGGAGAGTCCAATTGTGTCGTTTGCGATGCCTGACCTTCCCAACACTGGACGTGAAGAGCATGCGCCTTCCACTATTTGCATGCCCCCTGCAAGTGCTGGAAGGAGCACCCGCAGTCCAGTTCCTGATAGTCAGATTGAAGATGTCAGTGTTGAAGTACACCAGGATGAGGAGGATATGGGTGTTGCTGGCGCTGGGGAGGAAATTGACCAGGAGGATTTTGATGGTGAGGTGGTTTGTTTAAGTCAGGCACCCGGGGAGACACCTGTTGTCCGTGGGAGGAATATGGCCGTTGACATGCCAGGTGAAAATACCAAAAAAATCAGCTCTTCGGTGTGGAGGTATTTCACCAGAAATGCGGACAACAGGTGTCAAGCCGTGTGTTCCCTTTGTCAAGCTGTAATAAGTAGGGGTAAGGACGTTAACCACCTCGGAACATCCTCCCTTATACGTCACCTGCAGCGCATTCATAATAAGTCAGTGACAAGTTCAAAAACTTTGGGTGACAGCGGAAGCAGTCCACTGACCAGTAAATCCCTTCCTCTTGTAACCAAGCTCACGCAAACCACCCCACCAACTCCCTCAGTGTCAATTTCCTCCTTCCCCAGGAATGCCAATAGTCCTGCAGGCCATGTCACTGGCAAGTCTGACGAGTCCTCTCCTGCCTGGGATTCCTCCGATGCATCCTTGCGTGTAACGCCTACTGCTGCTGGCGCTGCTGTTGTTGCCGCTGGGAGTCGATGGTCATCCCAGAGGGGAAGTCGTAAGCCCACTTGTACTACTTCCAGTAAGCAATTGACTGTTCAACAGTCCTTTGCGAGGAAGATGAAATATCACAGCAGTCATCCTACTGCAAAGCGGATAACTGAGTCCTTGACAACTATGTTGGTGTTAGACGTGCGTCCGGTATCCGCCGTTAGTTCACAGGGAACTAGACAATTTATTGAGGCAGTGTGCCCCCGTTACCAAATACCATCTAGGTTCCACTTCTCTAGGCAGGCGATACCGAGAATGTACACGGACGTCAGAAAAAGACTCACCAGTGTCCTAAAAAATGCAGTTGTACCCAATGTCCACTTAACCACGGACATGTGGACAAGTGGAGCAGGGCAGGGTCAGGACTATATGACTGTGACAGCCCACTGGGTAGATGTATGGACTCCCGCCGCAAGAACAGCAGCGGCGGCACCAGTAGCAGCATCTCGCAAACGCCAACTCTTTCCTAGGCAGGCTACGCTTTGTATCACCGCTTTCCAGAATACGCACACAGCTGAAAACCTCTTACGGCAACTGAGGAAGATCATCGCGGAATGGCTTACCCCAATTGGACTCTCCTGTGGATTTGTGGCATCGGACAACGCCAGCAATATTGTGTGTGCATTAAATATGGGCAAATTCCAGCACGTCCCATGTTTTGCACATACCTTGAATTTGGTGGTGCAGAATTTTTTAAAAAACGACAGGGGCGTGCAAGAGATGCTGTCGGTGGCCAGAAAAATTGCGGGACACTTTCGGCGTACAGGCACCACGTACAGAAGACTGGAGCACCACCAAAAACTACTGAACCTGCCCTGCCATCATCTGAAGCAAGAAGTGGTAACGAGGTGGAATTCAACCCTCTATATGCTTCAGAGGTTGGAGGAGCAGCAAAAGGCCATTCAAGCCTATACAATTGAGCACGATATAGGAGATGGAATGCACCTGTCTCAAGTGCAGTGGAGAATGATTTCAACGTTGTGCAAGGTTCTGATGCCCTTTGAACTTGCCACACGTGAAGTCAGTTCAGACACTGCCAGCCTGAGTCAGGTCATTCCCCTCATCAGGCTTTTGCAGAAGAAGCTGGAGGCATTGAAGAAGGAGCTAACACGGAGCGATTCCGCTAGGCATGTGGGACTTGTGGATGCAGCCCTTAATTCGCTTAACAAGGATTCACGGGTGGTCAATCTGTTGAAATCAGAGCACTACATTTTGGCCACCGTGCTCGATCCTAGATTTAAAGCCTACCTTGGATCTCTCTTTCCGGCAGACACAGGTCTGCTGGGGTTGAAAGACCTGCTGGTGACAAAATTGTCAAGTCAAGCGGAACGCGACCTGTCAACATCTCCTCCTTCACATTCTCCCGCAACTGGGGGTGCGAGGAAAAGGCTCAGAATTCCGAGCCCACCCGCTGGCGGTGATGCAGGGCAGTCTGGAGCGACTGCTGATGCTGACATCTGGTCCGGACTGAAGGACCTGACAACGATTACGGACATGTCGTCTACTGTCACTGCATATGATTCTCTCAACATTGATAGAATGGTGGAGGATTATATGAGTGACCGCATCCAAGTAGGCACGTCACACAGTCCGTACTTATACTGGCAGGAAAAAGAGGCAATTTGGAGGCCCTTGCACAAACTGGCTTTATTCTACCTAAGTTGCCCTCCCACAAGTGTGTACTCCGAAAGAGTGTTTAGTGCCGCCGCTCACCTTGTCAGCAATCGGCGTACGAGGTTACATCCAGAAAATGTGGAGAAGATGATGTTCATTAAAATGAATTATAATCAATTCCTCCGCGGAGACATTGACCAGCAGCAATTGCCTCCACAAAGTACACAGGGAGCTGAGATGGTGGATTCCAGTGGGGACGAATTGATAATCTGTGAGGAGGGGGATGTACACGGTGATATATCGGAGGGTGAAGATGAGGTGGACATCTTGCCTCTGTAGAGCCAGTTTGTGCAAGGAGAGATTAATTGCTTCTTTTTTGGGGGGGGTCCAAACCAACCCGTCATATCAGTCACAGTCGTGTGGCAGACCCTGTCACTGAAATGATGGGTTGGTTAAAGTGTGCATGTCCTGTTTTGTTTATACAACATAAGGGTGGGTGGGAGGGCCCAAGGATAATTCCATCTTGCACCTCTTTTTTCTTTTCTTTTTCTTTGCATCATGTGCTGATTGGGGAGGGTTTTTTGGAAGGGACATCCTGCGTGACACTGCAGTGCCACTCCTAGATGGGCCCGGTGTTTGTGTCGGCCACTAGGGTCGCTTATCTTTCTCACACAGTCAGCTACCTCATTGCGCCTCTTTTTTTCTTTGCGTCATGTGCTGTTTGGGGAGGGTTTTTTGGAAGGGACATCCTGCGTGACACTGCAGTGCCACTCCTAGATGTGCCCGGTGTTTGTGTCGGCCACTAGGGTCGCTAATCTTACTCACACAGTCAGCTACCTCATTGCGCCTCTTTTTTTCTTTGCGTCATGTGCTGTTTGGGGAGGGTTTTTTGGAAGGGCCATCCTGCGTGACACTGCAGTGCCACTCCTAGATGGGCCCGGTGTTTGTGTCGGCCACTAGGGTCGCTAATCTTACTCACACAGCTACCTCATTGCGCCTCTTTTTTTCTTTGCGTCATGTGCTGTTTGGGGAGGGTTTTTTGGAAGGGACATCCTGCGTGACACTGCAGTGCCACTCCTAGATGGGCCCGGTGTTTGTGTCGGCCACTAGGGTCGCTTATCTTTCTCACACAGCTACCTCATTGCGCCTCTTTTTTTCTTTGCGTCATGTGCTGTTTGGGGAGGGTTTTTTGGAAGGGACATCCTGCGTGACACTGCAGTGCCACTCCTAGATGGGCCCGGTGTTTGTGTCGGCCACTAGGGTCGCTTATCTTTCTCACACAGTCAGCTACCTCATTGCGCCTCTTTTTTTCTTTGCGTCATGTGCTGTTTGGGGAGGGTTTTTTGGAAGGGACATCCTGCGTGACACTGCAGTGCCACTCCTAGATGGGCCCGGTGTTTGTGTCGGCCACTAGGGTCGCTTATCTTACTCACACAGCGACCTCGGTGCAAATTTTAGGACTAAAAATAATATTGTGAGGTGTGATGTGTTCAGAATAGGCTGAAAATGAGTGTAAATAATGTTTTTTGAGGTTAATAATACTTTGGGATCAAAATTACCCCCAAATTCTATGATTTAAGCTGTTTTTTAGGGTTTTTTGAAAAAAACACCCGAATCCAAAACACACCCGAATCCGACAAAAAAAATTCGGTGAGGTTTTGCCAAAACGCGTTCGAACCCAAAACACGGCCGCGGAACCGAACCCAAAACCAAAACACAAAACCCGAAAAATTTCAGGCGCTCATCTCTACCCTGCGGGTCACCTTTACCATAGGAGTGGTGAGTGCCTATGTTCCCTCTGAGGCAGGGTGTCAGATGGTACTTGGCAGTGTATGATCAGTGCGGCGTCCCGCCTGTCATCAAACCTCTGTGTGTAGCGCTGAGGTGTGGGATAGTGGGCTGTGTATCCTTACACTTACCGCCGGGGGCAGGTGTTGTGCCTGCCACCGGTGAGCCGCGTCTCTGCTTTCCCCACCTCAGGCTGTCCGTCCTCTGTGTCCTCTGTCTCCTTCGCTACGTGCGCTGCCCAGCGGCCGCCGGTCTCCTCCGTCTCCTCCTTGTCTGTGTCCCGTCCTGCTGTTTCCGGGTTCGCGAGGACAGAGGACACCGAGGACGGACAGCCTGAGGTGGGGAAAGCAGAGACGCGGCTCACCGGCGGCAGGCACAACACCTGCCCCCGGCGGTAAGTGTAAGGATACACAGCCCACTATCCCACACCTCAGCGCTACACACAGAGGTTTGATGACAGGCGGGACACCGCACTGATCATACACTGCCAAGTACCATCTGACACCCTGCCTCAGAGGGAACATAGGCACTCACCACTCCTATGGTAAAGGTGACCCGCAGGGTACACCTGACATTCACCTGAGCTGGGGTCTATCGTGTATACCAATAGGAAGGTATACTGGTAAAGGGTAGTCTGCAGGACACACCTGACAGTGGTGTACAAACAACTTTAAGGAACTAATATTACAATTAAGAGTTTGCTGATATAAGGACAGCTTATATACTGCCTTGGACACCGCACACACGAATAAAGCATATGGTACTTATCCTCTCAGATTGATCATTATTCACACACATATGTATGGTATTTTACAAATCTCACCCAGACTATCAACACCTATTCTATTTACCCTTATAATCACCAATCAGTGCGCTAACCTTTCCAATCATTATCGTATGGTGATCACTGATGCTCTGTGTATTGTATCGTGATCAGTAAAATAAAATAATCTCGGTATGGTATAATAGTCAGTAGTATACTCTGCATTATATGGTGGTCAGTAGGATGCTCTCTGCAGTATGGCAGCAACAAGAATGCTATCTGTGTTGTGTGGTGGTAACAAGAATGCTTGTATGGTGAAATAACAATACTCTAAATTTTATATTGGTAGTCTCTTGAATGTGTTGTACATCGTTTTCTAGGATGCTCTCCGTATTGTTTATTGGTTTCTGGAATGCTCACTATACTGTATATTGGTCTCTCCGATGTTCTGTGTATATATATATATATATATATATATATATAAAATATATGTGGATTTCTATGCATTTTCACCTTCAGATTTCATTTGCACTGCAGAAAATACCACTCATATATAGTACCAGTCAAAAGTTTGGACACACTTTCTCATTCAATTGAATGAGAAAGTGTGTCCAAACTTTTGACTGGTACTGTATTTATTCACAAAATACTATACTCAACAGTAATAACTGCACGTATTACATTGCCTTTTTAACATCTATAGAAAAACATTAAATTATATGGTTTTGGAAATAAAATATACATTATTTCATTTCACGCACATTCAGTTATTTTCATTTGTATTAAATGAACTATTAAAGCTTGAATCTGGACTCCACATTTTTAAGTGTCTTGATACATTCTGTGCCAAAATAACATAGGCACAAAGAAATTAACTTTTTGACGGCTACATAATGAACAAGTGAAGAATAGAATAAAGGTGGTGGTGGTGGTGGTGGTGTATGAGTGTGTGTGTATGGGTAGGTGGGTTTACAGACTATTTGGGTCAAAGCTTCCCTGGGGTTGCCTGAGCCAGGTATGGAAGTGGATCAATGCTATCTTCACTTGGGTTAGTTATTATTATAATTATTATTATTACTATTATTATTATCATCATCATTTATATGGCGCCACATGGGATCCACGGCGCACAATTATAGACTTTACCAAACAGGTGCCCCACAATTCTTGACCATGTTCCTTTTGCTAGCACTGGGGCAAGCAAAACTACCCGGGAATTGGTAGTATGACACGTCACTATTTATCTGATTATACGTACTGTCTGTGGGTAGGAAAGAGGCCTCAGACGGTCATAGTCCTCTTGTCCTGCTGTATCCCATAATCCCAGATTCACTGGTTTACTGTCCACCATCACATTCGCTGAGTAGTTATCGAACCTGTCAGAGAAAGGCAATACAATTACTTATTTACATTGTTGTTTACTCACACTGGGTCCGATTCAGACCTGATCGCTCCTCTGCGAATTTGCATAGGTTTGCGATCACATAATTGCCACCCAATACCCGCTCCGTGCAAGTCTGTGTACGCCGTGCAAAAAGCTTTGCATACGCCGGTCAGCTGCAAATCCATTTGCAACTCACTCACCATCGGATGTTTCTTCCAGTCTGTGCAGTCTGTGCATAGCCAAGGAGTTATTCCTACAGTGCGATAGCAACAGACTATTCGGGGCCGACGCTGAAGTCATACACCCTCCCTGAAACCGCTTGGGAATGCCTGCGGTTTTCCTGACACTCCCAGAAAACGGACAGTTACCACCCCCAAACGTCTGTTTCCTGTCAATCAACTTGTGTACGCCTAGCAATCAAAAAGACTCTGGATTCTTTTGCAGTTTTGCCTCGCGCGTGCGCATTACGAACTGTACTTTACATAGATATTTCTGGAGGCAGCACAAATATTAGGGGTGCTCAAGTAGCCTCCGCACCCACAAAGCTGTCTCTTAAGGCAGGTACCATACATTTACAGTATATCAGCAACTGTACTTGGTACCAATTTAAGATGCAAAGGTACCTTATTTTATCATTGTATCGCAAAAAGTTTTATCACCTTTTTATTGAGCAGTAGTAGCAATGACATTTAGGAGGTCATTCAGACCTGATTGCTCGCTAGCTGGTTTTTGCAGTCCTGCGTTCGCAGAGTCGACGCCCACCGGGGAGTGTATTTTATCTGTGCAAATGTGCGATCGCATTTGCAGCCGATGGTACAAAGAAACTTTGTGCAGTTTTTGAGTTGCCCAGAACTTACTCAGCCGCTGCGATCACTTCAGTCTGTCCGGAGCCGGAATTGACGTCAGACACCCGCCCTGCAAACACTTGGACACGCCTGCTATTTTCCAACCACTCCCTGAAAATGGTCAGTTGCCAACCAGAAACGCCATCTTCATGTCAATCTCCTTGCGATCGGCTGTGCGAATGGATTCTTCATAAAACCCATCGCACAGCAACGATCCGCTTTGCGCCTGCGCATTGCGGTGCATATGCATGCGCAGTTCTGACCTGATCGCAGTGCTGTAAAAAACGCTAGCGAGTGATCAGGTCTGAATGACCCCCTTAGTTCCTTATAAACCTACAGTACTAACCAGTGGCAGCTCCTGCCTTTGCTGGCCGGAGGGGTCCGTAATTGTGCGCATGAGCAAGATGGCAACAAGCATTCAGGGGAGTGGCTTTCCATGGACTTTCACAGTCTGGAATGGCAAGGTCCCAAAGTAAGAAAACACCTTCTCCTGGGACTGTTTATCCAGCATGTGATTAGCAGGGAACACTTCCAGTGGGTAGTTACTGCCACTGAGAAAAATTACACCTACATACTAAATGGGGTAATATTAGGGGATTCTGTACTGGAAAAAGACTTAGGGGTTCACATAGATAACAAATTAAGCAGCAGTACCCAAAGTAGGAGTGCAGCAAAGAAGGCTAATAAGATATTAGCATGCATAATACAAGGAATTGATGCAAGGGACGAGAGTATTATACTACCATTATATAAATCACTAGTGAGGCCACGTCTTGAATACTGTGTGCAATTTTGGGCACCATATTACAAAAAGGATATCCTGGAGCTAGAAAAGGTTCAGAGGCGGGCGACCAAACTAATCAAAGGCATGGAGACGCTGGAATACGAGGAAAGGCTTGCAAGGCTAGGCATGTTTACATTGGAAAAGAGGAGACTAAGAGGGGAGATGATCAACATCTACAAATATATAAGGGGTCAATACACAGAGCTTCGGAGGGACCTGTTTTCTATAAGATCAGCACAGAGAACACGTGGTCACTCGCTTAGGTTAGAGGAGAGGAGTTTCCGCACATTGAGGCGAAAAGGTTTTTTCACAGTAAGGACAATACGTGTTTGGAATTCCCTGCCTGAGAGATTAGTAACTGCGGACTCAGTCAACACCTTTAAGAATGGGTTGGATAAATTCCTATTGGATAAAGATATTCAGAGTTATGGTGCATAGGCACGCATTATAGTTAATTTAACTAGTCCTAACATAAAAATAACTAGTCCTATAATAAGGCTGCATAGGAGACCACAAATAGGTTGAACTCGATGGACAACTGTCTTTTTTCAACCTTAGTTACTATGTTACTATGATATCTGGCTAGGAACAGCAATGAACAGGCTTGGATGGGGACCACTGCTTTGAAGTCAGATATCTCCAGTTCCCCAGGGCTGGTTTTCAAAAATGTGGTACCCCTTGAAAAAGGGGACCCTCAGCTATCAGTCTATGGCCTTTATACTCCTGGGGTTCGGGGAGTGCTGGGAACGACCCCAAAAGGCCGAAAATGGGTCTGTGCTGAAAGGCCACGCTAACTTGACAAAGGTCATGCCCCTCCCACATGAGGCTACATCCCCTTTCTGGGTAGCGCGAAGGTCCCAAACCTCTACACTGAAAAGTTGGGGGATATGCAGCTGTTGCGTATTGGTGACATTTTAAATATCCTTTTTAATCAGACTTGAACTGGCCCACAGGTGTACTGGGGAAACCTGAGGAACCCCATCCCCTCTTCTAGGGGTCAGGTTCCAGATTGTCTATACATTGTAACTCTATTAGGGGGTCCATTACCTGGTGCAGCAGAACCACTGATAAATCTAGGTGCTTGGATTGCTTCCATAGAAACTAATGATTATCCAAGCATCTGCGGTGACTGTCCATGCCCCCTGCAATGGTTGACCACACCCCTTAAGCATGGGCCCCTACTACTGCTTTCTCCCAGTGGGCCCTTTATGCCCCAGTCCAACACTGTTTGTATTAGAGCTACAGTATTTTGTAGCTAATTACTGTTCCATAGAAATAACTGTCATAGGGCAGGGACTAGTTATGTTGTAGCTGAGATAACTACTATAATGCAATATACAGTGTTCTGACAGAGGGGCCATTTAATAGGGGCTGGTAATCTAACACTAGCCATGGATATACCTATTGAATCTTTATCTACAACAGTAGCTTTTTGATTTGTAAGCTATTTTTGTTTTTGCGGGAGAACCCATCTTACAATGGAGTTCAGCGTGAGAAAGCCATTGGAAGAAGATGCTACCACTGTAAACAACTGGCAGAAAGAGACAGAGAGAAACACTGAGCATTAACATGAATGATGTGTTCAAATTTACTGTACAGTTATATGATCTATTTGTATATGTAAAATAAATGTTCTTCCTTCTTACTTAGTTTTTCTCCTTTCAGTGCCTATAGGCAGGGACACCATCAGGGGGGTGCTGGGGACACAGCTGTCCCGGGCCCAGCCACTCTGACTGAGAGAGAAGGGCCCGGCATGCACATTCAGCCACCTGCCCGCCCGCCGCCGTCCATGCCGTTCCGCGGTCGTCCTCGCTGTTCTGCTGCTGTCCTCCGACCCTCCAGCAGCTCTGTATTGAAAACTTCCCTCCCAAAATGTCCGCCGCTACAGAGGAGATAGTTATTCAAAATACTAGAAGAGTCCTCTAGTATCTTGAATAACTGTCTCCTCTGAGGCGGCGGACATTTTGGGAGGGATGTTTTCAATACAGCTGCAGGAAGACGGAGGAGAGCAGCAGAGCAGCGGGGATGGAGGCGAGCATGCAGCAGCATAAGCATCCCGGGCCCTTCCGGAAGCGGCACATGTATGTATGTATGTATATATGTATGTACGTACGTACGTACGTACGCATGTATGTGTGTGTGTGTATATAATACACCCACACACACACACACACACGTTAACTGGTGCAATTCTAAAGCTGACTCCTCCACAGTGGGGGGGCCCTGCCTATTTTGTCAGTCCCGGGCCCCGCAATTTCTGATGGCAGACCTGCCTATAGGAGGAAACTCTTGGCAATATTATCAGTGTGTATGATATCCTCACTGTACTGCAGGTACCTTAGACCAGTATCCTGGTCTAATGAACTTACACTGTTGGGATGTATTCTCCAGGGAAGGCATTGGTCGTATAACTGATCAGCAGACATGTTTTTCCTACAGCTCTGTAAGAGAAAAGAGAGAACATTTTATTTGTTTATTTATTTATTATCAGTTTCTTATATAGCGCAGCAAATTCTATTGCGCTCTACAGTTGGAAACAACAATGATAAAAGGAGAGGGCTGTCTAGGCACGAAATCCATATAAGATGCTTGAATTTTTGTGATTGGCTGAAATAGGTCATCTGTTGCTAGACAGAGTAAGTGTTGTAGTGTGCTATAATTGGTTAGGGCCAGCCTATCATTGAGTATAGGGGTGGTGATTTTAGTGAACAGTATGTAAGGAGAGTCTTACCAGAACCATTCCTTTTGTCGGTTGGGAAGCCCACCCAACCCCCCTGTTGACTCTTTAATTTCACTCTCTTTATTTTGGCTTACTAATTTCCTTTTATTTCTGAATTTAGTGGGCGGGAAGGCGCTACTGGCCAGTGGTTATGTGTAGCATAAGTGGTGTTGTAGGGCACTTACCCCTTTTGAAGGACATCGAGTGTGTCCTGCCCTTGTGGGGGGGCAATGTGCGCTTCTTTGAGGGAGCGTCCTCACTGTGCTATAGTAAGGGGTGGTGAGACCTTCACAACACAGGTTATGATTATATATATATATATATATTTCAGTCATCACCACTTCAGTTGGGGAGTTTAGTAGCCGCCATTTTGTAAGATCTGTGACTAGAGCTGGTTAGTTGTAGCGTCTTCCTGGCCACCCACTACGAATAAGGCTATTCCAATTAATACATTTAATGACCATTTAATTCAGGGGTGGGGAACCTCCAGCTCGCGGCAAAGCCATTTGTTCCGGTCCACTCGCTTGTGTCAGTGAGACACGCCGCCGCTCAGTCCGGCGGTGTGTCTCAGCTGTCAGGGCAGGGAGGAGAGCTCAGCTACTATGTCCAGCGGCAGGTAAGATCTCAAACCAGCCACCGGTTCGTGAGCCAATCAGAGCTCAGGGAACGGCAGCCAATCAGGAGCCGCCGCCGCTCCGTGAGCTCTGATTGGCTCACGAACCGGCGGCTGGTTTGAGGTCCTACATGCCGCCACTGCCTCCCGACATAGCCGCACTCTCCTCCCTGTCCTGACACCCGAGACATGCCGCCGGATGGAGCAGCAGCAGCGGTGAGCAGCACAGTGGGGTGAGGGGGGCACTGTGGGTGCATTTGTAGATCTGGCACTGTGGGGGCATTTGTATACCTGACACTATGGGGGCATTTGTATACCTGACACTGTGGGGGCATTTGTATACTTGGCACTGTGGGGGCATTTGTGGATCTTGCACTGTGGGGGCATTTGTATACCTGACACTTTGGGGGCATTTGTATACCTGACACTGTGGGGGCATTTGTATACTTGGCACTGTGGGGGCATTTGTATACTTGGCACTGTGGGGGCATTTGTATACCTGACACTGTGGCGCATTTGCATACCTGACACTGTGGGGGCATTTGTATACTTGGCACTGTGGGGGCATTTGTGGATCTGGCTCTATGGGGGCATTTGTGGATCTGGCACTATGGGGGCATTTGTATACCTGACACTGTGGGGGCATTTGTATACCTGGCACTGTGGGGGCATTTGTATACTTGGCACTGTGGGGGCATTTGTGGATCTGGCAATGTGGGGGCATTTGTATACCTGACACTGTGGGGGCATTTGTGGATCTGGCACTGTGGGGGCAATTGTGGATCTGGCACTGTGGGGGCATTTGTGGATCTGGCACTGCACTATTGGAGGCATATGTGTATCACGTCCCATTTTAATTGGCCACACACATTTTTTGGGCGCGTGCGCTGCACTCATTACCTCTAAGGGGCAGACCTACTGGGGGGCAGGATAATTTTTAAGTTGAGAATTTTTGTATGGCCCCCAAAGGATTTTTTAAATATCCAAATGGCCCTTGGTAGAAAAAAGGTTCCCCACACCTGATTTAATCCAATGCAATTGTTGATAAGCTAGTTTAAAGTGTATAATTAAGGTTCAAGCACAATAAATTAATAGACATCTTATATGTGTGGACTGTACAGTGGGGATGTAATTGGATAGAAAAGCTTATGAAGGTTATGTGAGCGGTTCTGGAATTTGCAAAGCTTGCCTGAAGGGGATCAGTACTAAATGCCGCCGGTCGGAATCCCGGCGGTCGAAATCCCGACGCCGGAATCCCGACCACACAATCCCGACAGGGGTGGTGAGCGGGACGCAGCCCTTGCGGGCTCGGTGCCTCGCTACGCTCGGCACACTATTATATTCTCCCTCTATGGGTGTCGTGGACACCCACGGAGGGAGAATGTGTCGGGATTGTGGCGGTCGGTATTCCGGCGTCGGTATTTCGACCGCCGGGATTCCGTCCGGCGGCATCTTGACCGCATCCCGCCTGAAGAGGTGAGTTTTCAGGGAACACTTGAGGAACATTAGCTAGCTGTTGTATTGTGATAATGGTAACAAGTCTATTTGTTTTATTTAGACACTTTAAAATTAAAAATAAGCCCAAACACTTCTGTCTGCGACTGCTAATATAATGAGCTTTTGGTCAAAACTGGGCTCCTTACAATATCTGAGAACCGTGACTGTCCCAACCAAAATCAGGACACTTGGGAGGAATATAAATAGAACAAGAGAAGTGGTAGAGTGCAGTTAAACACTAATAATGTACAATGCCAGCAACACAATCTTAAGCTGGCCATATCGTACGATCGTGCAGCAGACCAGCCGACTACTTAATAATTGCAGTGGCTTCATACCAGGAGCGTATCTGGAGAGGCAGAGGCCCGTGTGCAGGCTCTGTCTGGGCCCCCTTCTCTCTAGCCGTCAGTGCTGTAGCTCTGGGCACTAGGTCCATAGGGGACCCTAGCACTGTCCCAGAGCCTAGAACGCATGCGCAGATCTCCGGAAAATGGTGCGGTGCCTATTTTCATACTGCGCATGCGCGAAACATGAAAATGTCACCGCACCATTTTCCCAGTGATTTCTGCAGTGCTGCTGCGGGGCCGTGGGACTGCGAAGGGTAAGTATTTTAAATAATGGGTGCAGGATGTGTGGTGTGGGCCCCCCTGGACACCAGGGCCCGTGTGCTCCGCACACTTTGCATCCATTATAAATATGCCAGTGCTTCATATACAACATGATGCAAGGACGCAATTTCTATTCAAAGGCTGAAGTTGGCTGAATGACAGGTGGACTGGACAGGTTTGAAAACAAACTGACTGATCCAGACTATTTACCAGCCGTCTTCAGACTGTGAAGACCATCATTCAGTACTATTATTGGTGGTCATTCCGAGTTGTTCGCTCGGTAAAAATCTTCGCATCGCAGCGATTTTCCGCTTAATGCGCATGCGCAATGTCTGCACTGCGACTGTGCCAAGTAAATTTGCTATGCAGTTAGGAATTTTACTCACGGCTTTTTCATTGTTCTGGCGATCGTAATGTGATTGACAGGAAGTGGGTGTTACTGGGCGGAAACAGGCCGTTTTATGGGCGTGTGGGAAAAAACGCTACCGTTTCCGGAAAAAACGCAGGAGTGGCCGGAGAAACGGGGGAGTGTCTGGGCGAACGCTGGGTGTGTTTGTGACGTCAAACCAGGAACGACAAGCAGTGAAATGATCGCAGATGCCGAGTAAGTCTGGAGCTACTCAGAAACTGCTACGAGGTGTGTAATCGCAATATTGCGAATACATCGTTCGCAATTTTAAGATGCTAATATTCACTCCCAGTAGGCGGCGGCTTAGCATGAGCAAATCTACTAAAATCCGCTTGCGAGCGAACAACTCGGAATGACCCCCATTGTGCAGTGTATGGCATACCTCCCAACTTTTGTCCCTTTGGAAGAGGGACACGCCGTGCCAAAGGCGCGACTGCAGGTGAAAAGGGGGTGGAGCTTAAAGAAGAAGTGTGGGCCTCTCGGTAAGGGGGCGTGGCCTATTGCCACATGCGCACGGCATCTATTCAGTGTGATCACCGGCTGCTTTGCAAAGCAGAGCAGCGCTGATCACTACCTCTCCTAACTGCCCCCCCCCCCCCCCCCCGCACGCGGGACACTGCAACCCGCGGGAGGAACAGCGGGACAGTGTCCAATTAGCGGGACTGACCCGCTGAAATCCGGACAGTTGGGAGGTATGATATGGCCAGCTTTACTGTTACAAATTACAACAGGAAGTCAGTCTCTCCCTTGAAATTATTGTCATTTTCGAATGAGATGTAAAGAGGCCTTATAGCTGCATGTTTATCATTCACTCTTTAACAACCTCATCCAGTATGAAATGCATACAGTAATAATAACATTTACAATGCATACTGGTATAATGGACTGGGCAAATAAGAGGCAAGTAAGGAAGTTGCATCATACAAAGGCCGGGAGGCTCCCGAAATTAGGGTGGCACTCCCGGCCCCCCGGGGAAGGAAGTCTTGCCCCCCCGCCGCACCACGCTCTCCTCCCGCTGCTCCCCATGCCCCCCACCACTTTCAGCCAGTTAAACAGAAAAAAGGGGCGGGGCGATGATGCGATCGCGCTAATTCGCGTCATCGTAGCCCCGCCCCCTGCCCTGCAATACCGATATTGTGGGCATTACATAGCAGGGGCGTGGCTATGATGATGCAAACTCATCACCACGCCCCCGTACCGCCTCCTCCACGCCCCCGCTTGTGTGACCTGGCTGCTCCCTCCCGGATGGAGCAGCCACAAAGTAGGTAAGTATGAGTTGCATTAAGCACCTGTCCACAAGGGTGCATTATGATAGACCACACTGCATGCAGAGCAAGGTGAGTCCTGCACAAATGTATATTGGATTATCAGATGGGGGTGCATTTCCGGGGTGTGGGTCCCCCTGGACTGTTGTGGCTGTTTTGCCTCAGGAGCAGCACATATTGGGCGCGATGTACTAATGTACATCGCCGCCCATCGCCGCCCTGCGCCACGATGCTGATCGCATATGTACTAACATATGCGATCAGCATTGCGGAGGACAGCTCTTCCGATAAGAGCTGTCCTCCGCGATGCGCAGCGGCAACCTGACTTCCGGGATTCGGCCCCAGAAGTAAGTCTGCGCATGCACGGGGTGACGGGGGCGGCCGCAGGGCATGCTGGGAGGGATCCGATCGGATACCTCACACAGCGACGCGGAGAGAAGCCCATAGGCTTCTATGGACGTAGCCGCGGCGCTGTCCTGCCGGCCGGGGGTTAGTAGTACATCAGGAAAATGCGGTAAACAGGGAGTTTACCGCATTTTCCGCTTAGTACATCCCGCCCCTTAACACTTATTTTCATATTTACTTTCATCCCTATCGTGTGTTTTGTTTCAATGTAATTCATTTCCTACCTTCACTTTTCACTACTTTACCTCTCATTACTTTATCTCTCACTTCATAGCCTCTCACTAATTTACCCCTGCTCTTTTCAGCAGCCTCTCTCACTAACCTATTTTCACTTTTTCACTTTTGTGTTGCCCTGGGGTCACTCAGCTGCCTCATGTTGGGGGGTCCTGCGCCCTAGATTTGGACCCCCCAAAATGTAAGGGACTTGCCCGACTAATGAGGTCACCTGGACGCGGTGGGCAAGCCGTTACTTATGGCCATAACTATGCGAAGAACCTCGCTCAAAATGCAACATTTTATTGCAATGATTATTATTAATAAATTGATAATGTTTGAATTGTTCACCTGCAACCTTTTTCTTTGTGTGCAGACCACACAGGAGCCCAGCTGTTCTCTTATACCCCCTCTATTTTCTTTCCTCCCCAGTGGGAGGCGGCATAGCGTTTGCACGGCTGCTAAAAACTGCTAGCGAGCGATCAACTCGGAATGACCCCCAATGTGTCCTAATCTTTACAAATGGCCACAGACAGGAAGTAAGTTAAAAAGACACACAAGTAGATGTTACAGACTGACAAGAGTGGCAGCATGTATACTAGTAGAGTATTAAGCTGAACATATATTTCAATTTGTCCAATTACTATAATAGATCAGGAAATATTATGGTGACAAGCTTCTTGAAACATAACCCTCTACTTTACTTACTGTACATACAACAATAAATTGTGCTAACTAAAATGAGTAATCAACTTTTGTAGAACAGTCACAGACAAGAGGAAGAACCATAAAAAAACAGGAAACAATAAATAAAAAAAACTCATTCATAAGGAGGGGGAGGCAAACCCAGAAGTACAGTGGCACCGGTTCTTCTTGTACAGAAAGAGATAAAGGATGGCAGTTAGCCTCACACAGATCTCCTGACTTAACAGTGTACACAGGCACGCAATAAAAGTATTAGATACACAGATAAGTTTTACATTTTTAGATAAGAGTCTCATGTAATGTAAGGTCATATCAGGGACGTGCGTGAGCTAAACTCTGACACAAACGTTAGTATGACAGGAAAGGCTCTGCCTCACCTACCTCACCCTACCGCATGTCACTAGGTCATATGGGAGGGCTGATTTTGTTTTAGCAGATTTTACAAAAAACACGAAATACAGTACCTCTGATATAGCACAGAGGAAAAAATGGACTTTAAGTGGCAGATTCAATTGCAGGCAGGAAATCTGAAAAACCCTGCAGTGTTTTTCCCACAACCATGGAGGTTTGTTTTTTAATTAGGAGATTTAATATAGGGCGCAGTGATATCTATAGAAATCATTGCGTCTTCTTTCTCGAAAAATCACTGGAACTTATTCTAGCACCCTGGCAGCAGTTGGATCTTGATCCGAGGCACCAACAGGCTAAAGCTTTGACTGTTCCCAGGATGCACTGCACCGCCTTCTCTATACTATATCCCCGCCTCCAGGCACTGGAGCTCAGTTTGTAAGCTGGTGCCTGCAGTGCAGGCAGCTAACAGGGTGGGCTGCGCTAGGCAGCCCTGAAAAGAGCTTTTCTGACAAGAAAGAAAACTTCAAGGGCCGCAGCATAGGCACTTGGTGCTATATGTCATGCTGACATATAGTGCTGCGGCTCCCTCACCTCCCCCAGCGGCGTAATATACTACCACGCCCTGGTTGCCGGGCACTTACAGCGGAGGCGCTCCGGTTTCATCAGGCACACATACCGCTGCTGCGCTCCTGGACCGTGTGGGCACACGATAGGGAGGAGGTAAGAGGGTCCCCCAGGCGGGTCCCGCCGAAATAGCAATCCGGTTGCGGTCTCCGGAGACGGACTGTGCCACTGGTGTGGACACTGTGGCCGTGCAGGGACCCCACTATATCCACCAGGGCAAGGATCACAGGTCGGATTTACTAAAATCCGTTTAATACAGGCTCCATAGTACCCGGTGGTGAAGTCCAGTAGAGGGGATAAGGCTCTGACCTGTAGCCCCTCCCCCAGCCCCAAGCGCCATCTACAGCATTTACAGGACACTTAAGTATTCTACATGTCGTTTAGACAGTGTTAGCTAAGAACAAGTGCAACTACAGGAGAATTAGTACAAGTATTCTGTGATATACATCCAGTATTTACTGTACATTGTTATAGCTGTATATATACATAGCTTTACGTAGTATTGCTAGTCCAGTGCAGTTTTATTGTTGTTTGTAATATCTTCTGCATTGTACATGTGACTGTGTGTGCCTATAGCTGCCGTGTGGTTCACACATATTGCTATCCCTATATTCTGTACACTCAGGGGGGCTAAGTGCATCAGCGTCCTATATATATAGTGTTTCACAGGATACCAGGGACGTGCAGTCAGGGGAGGCAGTGCCTCCCCTGTCATTCCTGATTAAAATAATACAAAGAAGATACTTATGACACATATTCTGTGTCATAAGTATATTTTTTATATTATGTAAATTTTTTTAGGTTTAAAAAAAATACATTTGTGCGCCACCGAGAACGGTGCCTCCCACTGTGCATTGTAATTGGCCGGAAGCAGGCGGCGGGCAGGGGGCGGGGCCAAGCAAAGGGCTGTAAAAGCCCATTGAAAAAAGTAATAGAAGCGGCACCTGCCCAAGTGCCGCAGAACAGCAGAGATGTGCTTTCAGCACGCCCCTGTCACTGTGATTGGTCACTGGGCAGCAGCTGCAGCACTGACAGTGACTGCATTCAGCTGTCACTGGCAGTGCTGTACGGGGCAAAGGACGTGCAAAGCAGTGGCAGCATCTCAGTGCGGCTCTCCCCTCTCCTTCATCTTCCGCCAGCTCCATCCTCCCAGGCAGAAGCATAACCAGGTCGGGGACACTCTCTCTCTCTCTCTCTCTCTCTCTCTCTCTCTGCAGCTCTCCCCTCTCCTTCATGTTCTGCCGGCTCCTTCCTTCCAGGCAGCAGCATAACCAAGTCTTTCTCTCTCTCTCTCTCTCTCTCTCTCTCTCTCCTTTTCCCCTCCTGTGGACTAGAACGAAGACTATCAGGAGGCTATCCTGAAGTCTGTATTTACACACTCAGGTACTAGACTGAGACCTGCAGATAGTGCTGCTGCAGCGTGGTCTGTACCCCTTTCAAACAGGGATACTATTTTGCGAACATAAGACGTTGTCTTATATATGAGGGATGCACAGAGGGATATTTTGCCGGCTGGCATCCAAAATTATTGCAATGTCCATTCTGTCAGGAGGGTATTAGAGACCCGACACTGGACAGGTGATGCTGACGTTAAAAGGCACATAGAGCCTTATAAGGGTGAGGAATTGTTTGGGGATGGTCTCTGGGACCTCGTATCCACAGCAACAGCTGGGATGAAATTTTTTTACCTCAGGTTTCCTCACAGCCTAAGAAAAGCACTGTATTATCAGGTACAGTCCTTTCGGCTTCAGAAAAGCAAGCGGGTCAAAGGCGCTTCCTTTCTGCACAGAGACGAGGGAAGATGGAAAAAGCTGTGCCAGCAGCCAGTTCCCAGAATCAAAATTCTTCCCCTGCTTCCTCTGAGTCCACCGCATGACGTGGGGGCTCCACAGGCGTAGCCAGGTACGGTGGGGGGCCGCCTCAAAAATTTCAGCGATCAGTGGGCTCGCTCACAGGTGGATCCCTGGATCCTTCAAGTAGTATCTCAGGGGTGCAAGCTGGAATTCGAGGCGTCTCCCCCCCGCCGTTTCCTCAAATCTGCCTTGCCGACAACTCCCTCAGGCAGGGAGGCTGTGCTAGAGGCAATTCACAAGCTGTATTCCCAGCAGGTGATAGTCAAGGTGCCCCTACTTCAACAAGGACGGGGTTACTATTCCACACTGGTTGTGGTACCGAAACCGGACGGTTCGGTGAGACCCATTTTAAATTTGAAATCCTTGAACACATACATTAAATTCAAGTTCAAGATGGAATCGCTCAGGGCGGTTATTGCAAGCCTGGAGGAGGGGGATTAAATGGTATCCCTGGACATCAAGGATGCTTACCTACATGTCCCCATATACCATCCTCATCAGGAGTACCTCAGATTTGTGGTACAGGATTGCCATTACCAATTCCAAACACTGCCGTTTGGACTGTCCACGGCACCGAGGGTCTTTACCAAGGTAATGGCAGAAATGATGATACTCCTTCGAAAAAAGGGAGTTTTAATTATCCCGTACTTGGACGATCTCCTTATAAAGGCGAGGTCCAAGGAGCAGTTGTTGGTCGGAGTAGCACTATCTCGGGAAGTGCTACAACAACACGGATGGATTCTATACATTCCAAAGTCACAGCTGGTTCCTACCACACGCCTACTGTTCCTGGGGATGGTTCTGGACACAGAACAGAAAAAAAGTGTTTCTCCTGCAGGAGAAAGCCAAGGAGCTGTCATCTCTAGTCAGAGACCTCCTGAAACCAAAACAGGTATCGGTGCATCACTGCACACGAGTCCTGGGAAAAATGGTAGCTTCTTGCGAAGCAAAATTCCATTCGGCAGGTTCCATACAAGAACCTTTTAGTGGGACCTCTTGAACAAGTGGTCGGGATCGCATCTACAGATGCATCGGCTGATAACCCTGTCTCCAAGGACCAGGGTATCGCTACTGTGGTGGCTGTAGAGTGCTCATCTTCAAGATGGCCGCAGATTTGGCATACAGGACTGGGTCCTGGTAACCATGGATGCCAGCCTTCGAGGCTGGGGGGCAGTCACACAGGGAAAAAACTTCCAAGGACTTTGGTCAAGTCAGGAGTCGTCCCTACACATAAATATTCTGGAACTGAGGGACATTTACAATGTCTGGCAAGGCCTCTGCTTCAAAACCAGCCGGTACTGATCCAATCAGACAACATCACTGCAGTCGCCCATGTAAACCGACAGGGCGGCACAAGAAGCAGGATGGCGATGGCAGAAGCCACAAGGATTCTCCGATGGGCGGAAAATCACGTCTTAGCGCTGTCAGCAGTGTTCATTCCGGGAGTGGACAACTGGGAAGCAGACTTCCTCAGCAGACACGACCGACACCCGGGAGAGTGGGGACTTCATCCAGAAGTCTTCCAACTGTTGGTAAACCATTGGGAAAGGCCACAGGTGGACATGATGGCGTCCCGCCTAAACAAAAAACTAGATATTGCGCCAGGTCAAGGGACCCTCAGGCAATAGCTGTGGATGCTCTAGTGACACCGTGGGTGTACCAGTCGGTTTATGTATTCCCTCCTCTGCCTCTCATACCAAAGGTACTGAGAATAATAAGAAAACGAGGAGGAAGAACGATACTCGTGGTTCCGGATGGGCCAAGAAGAGCTTGGTACCCAGAACTTACAGAAATAATATCAGAGGACCCATGGCCTCTACCGCTCAGACAGGATCTACTACAGCAGGGGCCCTGTCTGTTCCAAGACTTACCGCGGCTGCGTTGGACGGCATGGCGGTTGAATTCCGGATCCTAAAGCATAAGGGCATTCCGGAGGAAGTCATTCCTACGCTGATAAAAGCCAGGAAAGAAGTAACCGCAACCCATTATCACCATATTTGGCGAAAATAGGTTGCGTGGTGTGAGGCCAGGAAGGCCCCAACAGAGGAATTTCAGCTGGGTCGTTTTCTGCACTTCCTACAGTCGGGAGTGACTATGGGCCTAAAATTGGGTTCCATTAAAGTCCAGATTTCGGCTCTGTCGATTTTCTTCCAGAAAGAACTGGCTTCACTGCATGAAGTTCAGACTTTTGTAAAGGGAGTGCTACATATTCAGCCCCCTTTTGTGCCTCCTGTGGCACCGTGGGATCTCAACGTGGTGTTGAGTTTCCTGAAATCACATTGGTTTGAGCCACTTAAAACTGTGGATCTGAAATATCTCACGTGGAAAGTGGTCATATTATTGGCCTTGGCTTCGGCCAGGCGTGTGTCAGAATTGGCGGCTTTGTCATGTAAAAGCCCTTATCTGATTTTCCATATGGATAGGGCAGAATTGAGGACTCGTCCCCAGTTTCTACCTAAGGTGCTATCAGCTTTTCACTTGAACCAACCTATTGTAGTGCCTGCGGCTACTAGGGACTTGGAAGATTCCAAGTTACTGGACGTAGTCAGGGCCTTAAAAAATTATATTTCCAGGACGGCTGGAGTCAGGAAAACTAGAGATGAGCGGGTTCGGTTTCTCTGAATCCGAACCCGCCAGAACTTCATGTTTTTTTTCACGGGTCCGAGCGACTCGGATCTTCCCGCCTTGCTCGGTTAACCCGAGCGCGCCCGAATGTCATCATGACGCTGTCGGATTCTCGCGAGGCTCGGATTCTATCGCGAGACTCGGATTCTATATAAGGAGCCGCGCGTCGCCGCCATTTTCACACGTGCATTGAGATTGATAGGGAGAGGACGTGGCTGGCGTCCTCTCCATTTAGATTATAAGAGACTGAGAGAGATTTACTGGAGCTGACTAGGAGGAGTACTGTTACTGTAGAAGTGTAGAGACTGAGTGGAGAGAGTTTACTAGTGAGGACAGTGCAGTTTACTTTATAATCCGTTCTCTGCCTGAAAAAAGCGATACACAGCACACAGTGACTCAGTCACATTCCATATCTGTGTGCACTGCTCAGGCTCAGGCCAGTGTGCTGCATCATCTATTATCTATATATAATATTATATATATCTGTCTGACTGCTCAGCTCACACAGCTTATAATTGTGGGGGAGACTGGGGAGCACTACTGCAGTGCCAGTTATAGGTTATAGCAGGAGCCAGGAGTACATAATATATTATATAGTGAGTGACCACCAGACACACAGTGCAGTTTATTTAATATATCCGTTCTCTGCCTGAAAAAAGCGATACACACAGTGACTCAGTCAGTCACATACCATATCTGTGTGCACTGCTCAGGCTCAGGCCAGTGTGCTGCATCATCTATTATCTATATATAATATTATATATATATCTGTCTGACTGCTCAGCTCACACAGCTTATAATTGTGGGGGAGACTGGGGAGCACTACTGCAGTGCCAGTTATAGGTTATAGCAGGAGCCAGGAGTACATAATATATTATATAGTGAGTGACCACCAGACACACAGTGCAGTTTATTTAATATATCCGTTCTCTGCCTGAAAAAAGCGATACACACAGTGACTCAGTCAGTCACATACCATATCTGTGTGCACTGCTCAGGCTCAGGCCAGTGTGCTGCATCATCTATTATCTATATATAATATTATATATATCTGTCTGACTGCTCAGCTCACACAGCTTATAATTGTGGGGGAGACTGGGGAGCACTACTGCAGTGCCAGTTATAGGTTATAGCAGGAGCCAGGAGTACATAATATATTATATAGTGAGTGACCACCAGACACACAGTGCAGTTTATTTAATATATCCGTTCTCTGCCTGAAAAAAGCGATACACACAGTGACTCAGTCAGTCACATACCATATCTGTGTGCACTGCTCAGGCTCAGGCCAGTGTGCTGCATCATCTATATATATTATATATCTGTCTGACTGCTCAGCTCACACAGCTTATAATTGTGGGGGAGACTGGGGAGCACTACTGCAGTGCCAGTTATAGGTTATAGCAGGAGCCAGGAGTACATATTATATTAAAATTAAACAGTGCACACTTTTGCTGCAGGAGTGCCACTGCCAGTGTGACTGACCAGTGACCTGACCACACTGACCACCAGTATAGTTAGTAGTATACTTATATTGTGATTGCCTGAAAAAGTTAAACACTCGTCGTGTGACTTCACTTGTGTGTTTTTTTTTTTTTATTCTATAAAAATAAAACTCATTCTGCTGACAGACAGTGTCCAGCAGGTCCGTCATTATATAATATATAATATATACCTGTCCGGCTGCAGTAGTGATATATATATATTTTTTATATCATTTATCATCCAGTCGCAGCAGACACAGTACGGTAGTTCACGGCTGTGGCTACCTCTGTGTCTCTGCACTCGGCAGGCAGTCCGTCCATAATTGTAATACCACCTAACCGTGGATTTTTTTCATTCTTCTTTATACATACATAGTTACATAGACATCTTCTCTTTATCAACCAGTCTATATTAGCTGCAGACACAGTACAGTACGGTAGTTCACGGCTGTGGCTACCTCTGTGTCTGCACTCGGCAGGCAGTCCGTCCATAATTGTATACCACCTAACCGTGGTTTTTTTTCATTCTTCTTTATACATACATAGTTACATAGACATCTTCTCTTTATCAACCAGTCTATATTAGCTGCAGACACAGTACAGTACGGTAGTTCACGGCTGTGGCTACCTCTGTGTCTGCACTCGGCAGGCAGTCCGTCCATAATTGTATACCACCTAACCGTGGATTTTTTTCAGTCTTCTTTATACATACATAGTTACATAGACATCTTCTCTTTATCAACCAGTCTATATTAGCTGCAGACACAGTACAGTACGGTAGTTCACGGCTGTGGCTACCTCTGTGTCTGCAGTCGGCAGGCAGTCCATAATTGTATACTAGTATCCATCTCCATTGTTTACCTGAGGTGCCTTTTAGTTGTGCCTATTAAAATATGGAGAACAAAAATGTTGAGGTTCCAAAATTAGGGAAAGATCAAGATCCACTTCCACCTCGTGCTGAAGCTGCTGCCACTAGTCATGGCCGAGACGATGAAATGCCAGCAACGTCGTCTGCCAAGGCCGATGCCCAATGTCATAGTACAGAGCATGTCAAATCCAAAACACCAAATATCAGAAAAAAAAGGACTCCAAAACCTAAAATAAAATTGTCGGAGGAGAAGCGTAAACTTGCCAATATGCCATTTACCACACGGAGTGGCAAGGAACGGCTGAGGCCCTGGCCTATGTTCATGGCTAGTGGTTCAGCTTCACATGAGGATGGAAGCACTCAGCCTCTCGCTAGAAAAATGAAAAGACTCAAGCTGGCAAAAGCAGCACAGCAAAGAACTGTGCATTCTTCGAAATCCCAAATCCACAAGGAGAGTCCAATTGTGTCGGTTGCGATGCCTGACCTTCCCAACACTGGACGTGAAGAGCATGCGCCTTCCACCATTTGCACGCCCCCTGCAAGTGCTGGAAGGAGCACCCGCAGTCCAGTCCCTGATAGTCAGATTGAAGATGTCAGTGTTGAAGTACACCAGGATGAGGAGGATATGGGTGTTGCTGGCGCTGGGGAGGAAATTGACCAGGAGGATTCTGATGGTGAGGTGGTTTGTTTAAGTCAGGCACCCGGGGAGACACCTGTTGTCCGTGGGAGGAATATGGCCGTTGACATGCCAGGTGAAAATACCAAAAAAATCAGCTCTTCGGTGTGGAGGTATTTCACCAGAAATGCGGACAACAGGTGTCAAGCCGTGTGTTCCCTTTGTCAAGCTGTAATAAGTAGGGGTAAGGACGTTAACCACCTCGGAACATCCTCCCTTATACGTCACCTGCAGCGCATTCATAATAAGTCAGTGACAAGTTCAAAAACTTTGGGTGACAGCGGAAGCAGTCCACTGACCAGTAAATCCCTTCCTCTTGTAACCAAGCTCACGCAAACCACCCCACCAACTCCCTCAGTGTCAATTTCCTCCTTCCCCAGGAATGCCAATAGTCCTGCAGGCCATGTCACTGGCAATTCTGACGAGTCCTCTCCTGCCTGGGATTCCTCCGATGCATCCTTGCGTGTAACGCCTACTGCTGCTGGCGCTGCTGTTGTTGCCGCTGGGAGTCGATGGTCATCCCAGAGGGGAAGTCGTAAGCCCACTTGTACTACTTCCAGTAAGCAATTGACTGTTCAACAGTCCTTTGCGAGGAAGATGAAATATCACAGCAGTCATCCTACTGCAAAGCGGATAACTGAGGCCTTGACAACTATGTTGGTGTTAGACGTGCGTCCGGTATCCGCCGTTAGTTCACAGGGAACTAGACAATTTATTGAGGCAGTGTGCCCCCGTTACCAAATACCATCTAGGTTCCACTTCTCTAGGCAGGCGATACCGAGAATGTACACGGACGTCAGAAAAAGACTCACCAGTGTCCTAAAAAATGCAGTTGTACCCAATGTCCACTTAACCACGGACATGTGGACAAGTGGAGCAGGGCAGGGTCAGGACTATATGACTGTGACAGCCCACTGGGTAGATGTATGGACTCCCGCCGCAAGAACAGCAGCGGCGGCACCAGTAGCAGCATCTCGCAAACGCCAACTCTTTCCTAGGCAGGCTACGCTTTGTATCACCGCTTTCCAGAATACGCACACAGCTGAAAACCTCTTACGGCAACTGAGGAAGATCATCGCGGAATGGCTTACCCCAATTGGACTCTCCTGTGGATTTGTGGCATCGGACAACGCCAGCAATATTGTGTGTGCATTAAATATGGGCAAATTCCAGCACGTCCCATGTTTTGCACATACCTTGAATTTGGTGGTGCAGAATTTTTTAAAAAACGACAGGGGCGTGCAAGAGATGCTGTCGGTGGCCAGAAGAATTGCGGGACACTTTCGGCGTACAGGCACCACGTACAGAAGACTGGAGCACCACCAAAAACTACTGAACCTGCCCTGCCATCATCTGAAGCAAGAAGTGGTAACGAGGTGGAATTCAACCCTCTATATGCTTCAGAGGTTGGAGGAGCAGCAAAAGGCCATTCAAGCCTATACAATTGAGCACGATATAGGAGGTGGAATGCACCTGTCTCAAGTGCAGTGGAGAATGATTTCAACGTTGTGCAAGGTTCTGATGCCCTTTGAACTTGCCACACGTGAAGTCAGTTCAGACACTGCCAGCCTGAGTCAGGTCATTCCCCTCATCAGGCTTTTGCAGAAGAAGCTGGAGGCATTGAAGAAGGAGCTAAAAGGGAGCGATTCCGCTAGGCATGTGGGACTTGTGGATGCAGCCCTTAATTCGCTTAACAAGGATTCACGGGTGGTCAATCTGTTGAAATCAGAGCACTACATTTTGGCCACCGTGCTCGATCCTAGATTTAAAGCCTACCTTGGATCTCTCTTTCCGGCAGACACAAGTCTGCTGGGGTTGAAAGACCTGCTGGTGACAAAATTGTCAAGTCAAGCGGAACGCGACCTGTCAACATCTCCTCCTTCACATTCTCCCGCAACTGGGGGTGCGAGGAAAAGGCTCAGAATTCCGAGCCCACCCGCTGGCGGTGATGCAGGGCAGTCTGGAGCGACTGCTGATGCTGACATCTGGTCCGGACTGAAGGACCTGACAACGATTACGGACATGTCGTCTACTGTCACTGCATATGATTCTCTCAACATTGATAGAATGGTGGAGGATTATATGAGTGACCGCATCCAAGTAGGCACGTCACACAGTCCGTACTTATACTGGCAGGAAAAATAGGCAATTTGGAGGCCCTTGCACAAACTGGCTTTATTCTACCTAAGTTGCCCTCCCACAAGTGTGTACTCCGAAAGAGTGTTTAGTGCCGCCGCTCACCTTGTCAGCAATCGGCGTACGAGGTTACATCCAGAAAATGTGGAGAAGATGATGTTCATTAAAATGAATTATGGGGGTAATTCCAAGTTGATCGCAGCAGGACATTTTTTAGCAGTTGGGCAAAACCATGTGCACTGCAGGGGAGGCAGATATAACATGTGCAGAGAGAGTTAGATTTGGGTGGGTTATATTGTTTCTGTGCAGGGTAAATACTGGCTGCTTTATTTTTACACTGCAAATTAGATTGCAGATTGAACACACCACACCCAAATCTAACTCTCTCTGCACATGTTATATCTGCCTCCCCTGCACTGCACATGGTTCTGCCCAATTGCTAACAGAATTCCTGCTGCGATCAACTTGAAATTACCCCCTATAATCAATTCCTCCGCGGAGACATTGACCAGCAGCAATTGCCTCCACAAAGTACACAGGGAGCTGAGATGGTGGATTCCAGTGGGGACGAATTGATAATCTGTGAGGAGGGGGATGTACACGGTGATATATCGGAGGGTGAAGATGAGGTGGACATCTTGCCTCTGTAGAGCCAGTTTGTGCAAGGAGAGATTAATTGCTTCTTTTTTTGGGGGGGTCCAAACCAACCCGTCATATCAGTCACAGTCGTGTGGCAGACCCTGTCACTGACATGATGGGTTGGTTAAAGTGTGCATGTCCTGTTTTGTTTATACAACATAAGGGTGGGTGGGAGGGCCCAAGGACAATTCCATCTTGCACCTCTTTTTTCTTTTCTTTTTCTTTGCATCATGTGCTGATTGGGGAGGGTTTTTTGGAAGGGACATCCTGCGTGACACTGCAGTGCCACTCCTAGATGGGCCCGGTGTTTGTGTCGGCCACTAGGGTCGCTAATCTTACTCACACAGTCAGCTACCTCATTGCGCCTCTTTTTTTCTTTGCGTCATGTGCTGTTTGGGGAGGGTTTTTTGGAAGGGACATCCTGCGTGACACTGCAGTGCCACTCCTAGATGGGCCCGGTGTTTGTGTCGGCCACTAGGGTCGCTAATCTTACTCACACAGCTACCTCATTGCGCCTCTTTTTTTCTTCGCGTCATGTGCTGTTTGGGGAGGGTTTTTTGGAGGGGACATCCTGCGTGACACTGCAGTGCCACTCCTAGATGGGCCCGGTGTTTGTGTCGGCCACTAGGGTCGCTAATCTTACTCACACAGCTACCTCATTGCGCCTCTTTTTTTCTTTGCGTCATGTGCTGTTTGGGGAGGGTTTTTTGGAAGGGCCATCCTGCGTGACACTGCAGTGCCACTCCTAGATGGGCCCGGTGTTTGTGTCGGCCACTAGGGTCGCTAATCTTACTCACACAGCTACCTCATTGCGCCTCTTTTTTTCTTTGCGTCATGTGCTGTTTGGGGAGGGTTTTTTGGAAGGGACATCCTGCGTGACACTGCAGTGCCACTCCTAGATGGGCCCGGTGTTTGTGTCGGCCACTAGGGTCGCTTATCTTACTCACACAGCGACCTCGGTGCAAATTTTAGGACTAAAAATAATATTGTGAGGTGTGAGGTATTCAGAATAGACTGAAAATGAGTGTAAATTATGGTTTTTGAGGTTAATAATACTTTGGGATCAAAATGACCCCCAAATTCTATGATTTAAGCTGTTTTTTAGTGTTTTTTGAAAAAAATACCCGAATCCAAAACACACCCGAATCCGACAAAAAAAATTCGGTGAGGTTTTGCCAAAACGCGTTCGAACCCAAAACACGGCCGCGGAACCGAACCCAAAACCAAAACACAAAACCCGAAAAATTTCAGGCGCTCATCTCTAGTTTATACTGACCCATCAGACACTGATGCAGATGCTTCTGATGGGGAATCTACAACACAGGTGGATGTTCCTGGCCTCTTGGAGGCTATCAAACTGATTCTTCAGGTTGATGATGACCCTGAACTTCCAGATACGTCTAAGAAACCTGAAAAGTTCAAACGTCAGAAGGTTACTAAATTAGTTTTGCCACAGTCTGACCATTGAGTTGACATACGTCAGGAATCCTGGGAGTCTCCAGGAAAGAAATTCTCCCTGTCTAAAAAGATGCTAGCTCGTTATCCCCTCACTGCAGAGTTAAGTAAAAATTGGGAAACACCGCCGCCGGTGGACTCACATGTTGCATGTCTGGTGGTGTCTTCTACTCTGCCTGTCACTACCGTCACCTTTCTGAAGAAACCGATGGATAAGCGTGTGGAGGGTTGCTTGAAGTCTATTTACACTCTTGCGGGTGCTGTGCATAGACCTACTGTAGCGGCTGCTTGGGCTGCAAAAGCTATTGAAGCCTGGGTTCAAGAAGTTGAAGTGGAGCTACCTCCGAATTTTTCTGATAATGCCAGACAGTGTCTTTCATATATTACCATAGCCTCTCATTTAGGCTGGCAGCCAAAGCGTCTACTACGTCCATTCTGGCTCGACGGATTCTGTGGTTGCGGTTCTGGTCTGTGGATCTGGACTCTAAAAAGACCTTGGAGGTAATCCCTTTTAAGGGAAACATCCTTTTTGGGGAAGATCTGAACAAGATTGTTGCTGACTTAGCATCTGCTAAAACTGCATGTCTGCCGAGTACTAATCCTTCGGCTCCGAAGGCTAAGAGTACCACTTTTTGTTCCTTTCGACCTCCAAGTAAAGCAAAGTGTCAGGCGTACCCAAAACAGGCTCACACTTCCAAAACCTCTAAGCCCAAACCTAAACGTTCCTGGGCTGCCCGTCACCCTGCTTCCAAACCAGACAAGCCTGCTGCATGACAGGGCAGGCCCAGGGTGGGAGGCCGACTTCTGCAGTTTGCCCGGGTATGGTTAAAGACCACTTAAGATGCCTGAGTGAGGGAAGTCGTCACTCACGGATATACAATCTCTTTCAAGAAACGTCCCCCTCGCCAGTTTTGCTTGACAAATATCCCTTCGGATCCGTTGAAAGCAAAAACTCTACATTTGGTGGTACAATACCTCCTGGACACAGGAGTGAGAGTGCTGGTGCCTCTGGCTCAGATAGGCAGGGGGTACTATTCAATGCTGTTCCTAGTTCCGAAACCGAATGGATCCTCCCGGCAGGGGTGTAGCGAGGGTGGCTCCAGTGGAGCACAAGCTCCGGTCGCTGAAAAAGTTAGAGGGCGCGCTGGAAGCACAGTGGGATTATCAGGTCTTGGATGGTAGTTCTAGGATATTATTTTTAATGAGGCATTGGAAGATTATCAGATCTGGGGGGGGGGGTCGGTTGTTGGGCATATTATGATTCAGAGATTAGGGGGGGTTATCAGGTCTGTGTGGGGTCACATTTGGGAATTTATTTTCATTGAGGAATTGAGTGGCTGTGAGGTCAGTCAGAACATATATAGTGTTTTTTTTATTTATTCCAAGTAAATAGTTAAATACAGCTACTTCCATAGTGGCTCTTCCATGATCTAATCAACTCTTTCGGATTTCAGTACCATCTGTATGCGGATGATACTCAAATCTACCTATCCTCCCCTGATTTGTCACCATCTGTATTGGGCCGTGTCACTGAATGCCTTTCTGCCATTTCATCTTGGATGACTTCTCGCCACCTCAAACTTAATATTTCCAAAACAGAATTAATTATATTTCCACCGGCTAATAGTAGTTTCCAACCAGATATCTCTATCACTGTTGAGAAGTCGGCAATCATCCCTACCCCACAAGCTCGCTGCCTAGGTGTCATTCTTGACTCTGAACTTTCCTTTGTTCCCCACATTCAATCTGTCTCAAGATCATGTTACATACATCTAAGAAACATATCCAAAATACGACCATATCTTACACAAGACACAGCAAAAACTTTAATCCATGCTCTCAATATCTCCCGCATTGATTACTGTAATAGTCTCCTGACCGGTCTTCCCAAACATAGACTTTCACCACTACAATCCATTTTGAATGCAGCTGCGAGGCTAATCTTCCTCGCTAGTCGTTCATCGTCTGCAGATCCACTCTGTCAGTCCCTCCATTGGTTACCGGTATTCTACCGTATTAAATATAAAATACTTTTACTGACATACAAGGCTATTAACCAAACTGCACCAACATACATCTCTTCATTCATCTCAAAATATCTCCCTACCCGACCTCTCCGCTCTGCACAAGATCTACGTCTCTCATCCACACGCATTACTTGTTCACACTCAAAATTACAGGCCTTTATCTGGGCTTCAATGAAATGCCCTCCCACGCACAATAAGACTCGCCTCTAGTCTCCAAACCTTTAAACGTTCCCTGAAAACTCACCTCTTCAGACAAGCCTATCAAATTCCAGACCCACCCACATAACCTTCAGTGCTTCCCTATCTAATTACATCCTCTCTGTACAGTATACATAACATCACATATCTTGTCTTTCTTTACTCTCACACCCTCCTGACACTTGGCCGACATTGCGGGATATTATCATACAACCCATTAAGAACTTAGCAATCTGGTGGACCATTATGTAATAGATAGCATCTATCCTTGTGTATCTATGCCTATTTCCCTATAGATTGTAAGCTTGCGAGCAGGGCCTTCCTACCTCTATGTCTGTCTGTTTTTACCCAGTTTTGTTCTATTACTGTTGCTCTAATTGTAAAGCGCAATGGAATATGCTGTGCTATATATGAAACTGTTAATAAATAAATAAATAAATAATAAATCTAATGGGTATTAGGCGCTCAACCATAGTGTAACATGTATAAGGAGCTCTACTGTGTGGTATAACGTGTATAAGGGGCTCTACTGTGTGGTATAACGTGTATAAGAGGTACTACTGTGTGGTGTAATGTGAACAACAGAATACTACTGTGCAGTGTAATGTGAATTGGTACTATTCTGTGGCCACACACCTTCCCAATGAAGCCATTATTTATTACCAGTTATTTATATAGCACATATTCCACATCGCTTTAAAGAGTATATTCACATCTGTCCCTGGCCCAATCTATATTCCTTAACACACACACACACACACACACACACACACACACACACACACACACACACACACACACACACACACACCAGGGTTAATTTTTGTTGGGAACCAATAAGTCACCCATAACTTTATTGTGACACACATCTATAACTTATCTAGCTTAGCACTAAGAAATAACCACATGGACACCAACAGCTAGATTTAAAAAGTCAAACAGGTATTTATTGTTTGGTGACCCATATTTAAACTAATTATTGGAGGATGGCAAAGAAAAGGCGCTACCAACTCACCAGCACTAGTCAACTATAATAATATCAATTAAACTAGGAGGGGACTTACAACCGCCTCCTGAAAACATAAACCACACTGTGAAGGACTCACCCCTTTTACTCTAGCAGAGTTTTGGACGAGACCGCACGGGAACGTCCGTAGTCTACCCGCAGGGGAAGGACATACTCGCCGTCTTACCAAAAGGGGGTGCACCACAATGACCACTCATGTAAACTTTGACTGCTGGTTGGTAGCGACTTTCTGCCCATCTGGCTATCAAAAGCCTACAATTAGAATGATCGTTAAGCCCGAAAGCGGACCAAAAATCAGAAAAGTGAAGGGCGGGTGGGAGGGCATCCAAAATGGCAAGAGGAAGATGGCTGCCAAGCTTGCCTATATATACTGTGTATACACTCCTCCTACCACAAATGCCTGATAGGCCAACAAGGACACATGACCCCACCTGTCAATCACTGAGCTAGCCCTGCCCTTTCCTAACAAAAATAGTCCCAAACAATTAGGGCGCTTATGTGGCTTCGAGCTTATGCAGCTCTCTGCCTGCTTTAACCTACAAGTATATTTTTGTTTTGTGGGAGGAAACCAGAGTACCCGGAGGAAACCCATGCATGAAGAGACTATACAAACTCCACACAGGGTCATGGTGGGAATCGAACCCATGACCTCAGTGCTATGAGGCAGTAATGCTAACCATTACACTGTCCATATTGCCATGCCCCTATATTTTTGTTGCAAGCCTTCGGAACGCACATACCCTATTTTAAACATGGGAGGCACCCAAAGGAAACTTTCGCTCTGAGCTCCACAAGGTCTAGAACAGGCCCTGTCACCAATTTAGGATTTTTAAATATTGTTTCTTTTCAAATGTATCATGCACCCACATGTTGGCTATGCCGCCAATTCAGTACAGGGGAGGGGGGGTGCCAATTCATATCCTTGCTCCGACACCATGGTGCCTAGCTACACCTCTGCCTCCCGGCCCATTCTCAACCTCAAGTCTTTGAACAAATTTGTGAAGGTATCCAAATTCCGTATGTAAACTCTTCGCTCTATTGTTCTGGCCTTGGAGCCCAAGGACTATATGGTATCCCTTGACATACAGGATGCTTACCTACATATACCTATTGCCATGTCGCATCAGCAATATCTGCGGTTTGCTATTGTCAACCTACATTATCAATTTCAGGCCTTGCCTTTTGGACTGACCACGGCTCCGCAAATCTTCACCAAGGTCATGGCGGTCTCCGCTGTCAGGGTATCAGGATCCTGCCGTATCTGGACGACTTGTTGATCCTGGAGAACTCCCCAGAGGTTCTTCGTCATCTGGTACTGACGGTCCAATTCCTGCAAGTCCACGGATGGCTCATAAACTGGAAGAAATCCCCGCTGGTCCCTGCTCAGAGCATGGTGCACCTGGGGGCGTTACTGGACACACACAACCAACGGTTGTTTTTATCTACGGAGAAGGTCCTGAAACTTCAGGACAGGATAAGATGCTACCTCTCTCACCCACGTGTGTCGATACACTCAGCGATGCAAGTACTAGGCTTCATGGTGTCGGCTTTTGACATGGTAGAGTACGCTCAATTTCATTCTCGCCCTCTGCAGCGGTTAATCCTTTTCAAGTGGGACGGCCTGCCTCACCGGATCAGGTCTCACATGATTTCCTTGACTCCGGAAGTTCGTCTATCTCTGAGCTGGTGTCTCCAGGACCAACGACTGAGCAGGGGTCGTCCCTTCTGGATCTCCAACTGGGTCCTCCTAATGACGGATGCCAGTCTGCGAGGTTGGGGCGCGGTGTTGGAACAACACTCGCTTCAGGGTCGGTGGACCAGAGGAATCACTCCGTCCGATAAACATTCTGGAGCTGCGGGCAGTGTTCAATGCTCTGAAACTGGCCCTGCCTCTGGTACAGAACCACGGTGGCATACATAAATCATCAGAGCAGCACTCGAAGCCACATGGCAATGATGGAAGTGTCAAAGATTCTTCTATGGGCGGAACGCCATTTGCCAGCCATATCGGCAGTGTTCATTTCGGTGGTCCTCAACTGGGAAACGGACTTCCTCAGTTGTCAAAATGTACACGCCTGAGAGTGGAGCCTTCATCTGGAAGTCTTTCTACTCCTAGTGGACAAGTGGGGCCTACCAGATGTAGACCTGATGGTGCCTCGACACAATCACAAGGTTCCAATCTTCGGAGCAAGTTCAAGGGATCCTCAAGCAGCGTTCGTGGACGCGCTGGCAATTCCATGGAACTTTCGGCTGTTGTATGAGTTCCCTCCGTTGTCACTCCTGCCCAGGGTAATAAGAAAGTTCAAGCAAGAAGGAGGAATCCTTCTTCTAATCGCTCCAGCGTGGCCCAGGTGGCATTGGTTCTCAGACTTGCAGGGTCTCTCGACTGAGCGTCCTCTTCTACTTCCGCAACACCCAGACCTCCTCGTTCAGGGCCCTTGTGTCTACCAGGATCTGGCTCGACTGGCTTTGACGGCGTAGCTCTTGAAGCTTCAGTTCTGAAGGCCAAAGGATTTTTTGAGGCGGTCATTCAAACTATGTTGAAAGCCCGTAAACTAGCTTCTGCTCGGATTTATTATAGGGTCTGGAATTCTTACTTCACCTGGTGTGCGGCTAAGATTTATGATGCATACAAGTTCAGTACTGCCAAACTTTTGGCTTTTCTGTAACAGGGCCTGGACTTAGGCCTTCGTCTAGCCTCCCTCAAGGTTCATATTTCAGCCTTGTCGGTATGGTTTCGGAAACAAATTGCGTCTTTTCCTGACGTTCATACTTTCACTCAGTGTGTTTTACGGGTTCAACCTCCCTATGTCCATCCTGTGGCTCCTTGGGATTTGTCGGTTGTTCTGGATGCCCTACAAGAGTCTCCATTTAAACCTCTTGAGTCTGTGGACCTTAAGTGGCTTACACTTAATGTCTTGTTTTTGCTGGCTATTGCCTCTGCTAGAAGGGTTTCAGATTTGGGTGCCTTATCCTGTCGGTCACCCTATCTGATTTTTCTCCGTGCCCATGCGGTTCTTAGAACTCGCCCTGGTTATCTACCAAAGGTGGTGTCATCTTTCCACCTTTAACCAAGAGATTGTGGTTCCAGCCTTTATCTCTCCTGGTTTGCCTTCCAAAGAACGGTCTTTGGATGTGGTACGGGCTCTCCGTATATATGTGAAGAGAACCGCCTCTCTTAGGAGTTCTGATTCTCTCTTTGTCCTTTTTGGTTTTCACAAGCGTGGCTGGCCTGCGAATAAGCAGACCTTGGCCAGATGGATTAGAATGGTGATTGCACAAGCTTATGTGCAGGTTGGACTTCCATCTCCTGCTACTATCAAGGCCCATTCTACACGGTCTGTTGGACCTTCTTGGGTGGCCCGCCGTGGCGCGTCCCTAGAACAATTGTGCAAGGCAGCTATGTGGTCCTCTGTGAACACGTTCATCAGGTTCTATGCCTTTGATACTTCCACCTCCCAGGATGCATCCTTTGGACGCCAGGTTCTTGTGCCCGCTACGATGCATCCCCTCCCATGAGGAACTGCTTTAGGACATCCCCGATGTATTCCCTGTGGAATCCCAGTGTACCCTGCTGCAGAAAAGGAGATTTATGGTAGACAGGGCGCCTACCCTGATGCACTTAGCTTCTTTGGGTTTGTATGGCATTAGCCGCTGGTACCTTCTCCAGTCGTGAGAATGTGGTTATCTGTGGATACTAACTACTGTCGTCTCTTATATCTGCTACTGCATTGGACTGGTTAAGAAAACTGAGCTCCAGTGCCTGGAGGCGGGGATATAGAGGAGGCGGTGCAGTACATCCTGGGAACAGTCAAAGCTATATATATATATATATATATATATACTGGGTTTTCAGCACTGAAAACCCATAACCATTTTTCATTGCATGCCGTGGGTATAGGGAGTGCAAATACCCACGGTAATCCAAAACTGGGTGTGAGGTAAGCAAGGTTTTTTTTTTACTTTGCTAAAACTCACTCCCAATTGAATCTTCCCCTAATTGGTTATATTTCCTCTGCATTTCTGCATAGTATACATCAGTGACATGCGGCACGGGGAGGCAGAGGCTCACCTACCCTATTCCAGTGGATCAGTATGATTTGCCGATGGATGGGATGCTGGCTGTCAGTATACCGACAGCAGCATCCTGTCCATCAGAATCCTGACAGCCCCCCATTAAGGTCCTTAACCCTCACCTTTTCCTTAACCTAACCCTAGCCCTCCCTTGGGGGTGCCTAACCCTAACCCTCCCTCATGGTGCCTAAACCTAACCCTCCCTCGTGGTGCCTAACCCTAACCCTCCCTGCTTGGTGCCTTACGCTAACCCTCCCGTCCCCGATGCCTAAACCTAACACTCCCCACTTGATGCTTAATCTTAACCTCACAATCTAAGTGTCTAAACCTAACCCTCCCACCACAGTTCCTAACCCTAACCTTCCTGTCCCTGCTCCCTAATGCTAACCCACCCCCCCTCCGCGGCAGGACGCCAGCGTGTCCCGCTGTGAAGACAATCGGAATGCTGGCTGTCGGTACGGTGACACTGGCATCCCGAGCGCCATCGGTATGTAGACGCCGGCATTGTGTCCTCCTTGACGAATATTGACAGCCGGAATCCCATCCATTGGGAAGCTAGCTGCTTCCCTATTCCAGTATACTCCAGAGTTTTGAATTTAAAAAATGATTAGAATAATACAAAGAAGATTATCTTTATATTATTCATATGTTTTTTGTGTTAGTCTAATCATTTTTATAGTCAAAAATCACCATCAAATCATATATGTGTGTGTAAATCTGGCTCTGGTACTATCTAGTGCCTCCCCAATCATTGACCTCACCACACCTCACTGGTATACATATCTACAGGGGTGGCTTGGAACACCAGGACACCGGGACAGTCCCCCCTCAGCCGAGCCCAGTCCTCCCTCAGTAGCTGTGCTCCCTCCACACCGGGCTGATTAATTTAACTTGCAGTTGCCAGGATCTGAGTGCCTGCGCCTGCGCAGAAGCTCATTGAAGCCGGAGCCGCCGCAATGATGAAGTGCAGTTGCTGTAATGTTAGTTGTAGAAGAACTGATGTGGAACGGTGAATAGTGGGGAGGGGGTGTAGTATAATGGTGAAGTGCAGTGTTTTTTGTTTTGTTTGTAGTGTAGTGCATACAGTCAGTAAGTGCATATAATATTTGCAGAGAGAGTTAGATTTGGGTGGGTTATTTTGTTTCTGTGCAGAGTAAATACTGGCTGCTTTATTTTTACACTGCAATTTAGATTTCAGTTTGAACACACCACACCCAAATCTAACTCTCTCTGCACATGTTATATCTGCCCCCCCCCCCACCCCCTGCAGTGCACATGGTTTTGCCCAACTGCTAACAAATTTGCTGCTACAATCAAGTCTGAATTACCCCCATAGGCAGAGGGTACAAGTGTAATGTTTTGGGCATTGTATATGTTTGTAGTGTAGTTTAACTGTAGGTTAGGTGAGCGCCGGGAGGCTGAGCTGCTAGGCAGGCCGGGACAGCGGGGACAGTGCGCCTTTCACCCATCCACCCTGCAGACATAAGTCCCGCTTGGGACCGGGATCCTCCTGCTACTGCAAACGGATTTTTGCCACACACGCTGCCCAGCCTGGCAGCCGTATAACCGCTGCTCTCCACTGCGGTGTGGGGAAGGAAGGAGACGCCGCTGCTCTGCTCTGCTCTGCTTGTGCCTACCTCTCCTGGTCAGTCACCTCCATCTACCCTGCACCCGTTTGACCTGGAGATGGGCTCCGGCTCCTGCTGTCACTCCGCTGCACAATTAGATTGCCATCCTCCCCATCTACACGGCTACACGCCTTGGAAGTTCTGAGGAGGTGATAGGGTAGCTCTGCGCACACTGCTGCCTAGGATCACATATTTGCTTCGGATATCAGCCCTGGCCCTGGCTGGGGAACCTCCGCACCTCTCCCACTCTCTGAGTGATGTAACCAATATGTGGTTACTCTGAATCTACGTTTCTAGTATGTGAGGCCCGCTTCATCCTTTACTACTCGGGCTCCCTGCGCCTTGTAGCCACCCCTTCTCGCAAGACGTCCCTGCATGGAAAAGTCCCTGATACCCCTGCCCGTAATGTCCACAGGCACTACCCAGCAATCTCGAGAGGACACTCCCTATGGCGACTCATCTGATTCCGACCGCTCGACCACACGCTCACTATCTCAACGTTCTCGTAAATCACGACCGCTTGTAAAGCAACCTAAAATGAAACATAAGGACTTACTAGCGGTCTTGGGTCCACTCCTTGATGAGAAGTTGGCGGGCATCAAAGAAGCCATAGAGTCCTCCTCGACCCTGCTCAACCAACACTCCACCTGCCTTGATGAAGCAGAACAAAGGATATCGACTCTGGAAGATAACTTAGAGGAAGCGCAACGTTCCTTACAAGCCAAGCAACAAGAGGTCTCTGACCTTTCGGAGAAGCTAGATGACCTCGAAAATCGCAGTAGGCTTAACAATTTGAGGGTCATCGGCATCCCAGAGTCGATAAAAGGCCACGAGCTCATCGATACCCTTTCGACAAGCATTCCGGAACAACTATCCATGGACCTAAAAAGAGTCCCTCTTGTCATCGAAAGAGCCCACAGGCTAGGGCCTGAACGCAAAACTTCCTCTGGGCGCCCTCGCCCAATCATAATGCGAATCCTGAACTATGCTGATAAGTCGAGACTCCTTGACCACTACCGCAAGACGGCTGGCCTCTCAGTCAACGGTGACCGTCTCCTCATTTTTCAGGATTTCTCTGCTTTGGTGGCCGCGAAGCGCAGGGAGTTTGCCCCCATCTGCAAACATCTATTTGAGGCAAAGATCAGATTCTCCTTACTCTACCCAGCTCGTCTCAGAGTCTTTGAGGATGGCAGGCCGCGGTTCTTTGAGGACCCCGAGGAGGCCCGACGGCATTTCCCTCTAGCCAACACTTGAACGAGATGTGACTTTGCCAACTGATGATTCTTTGTCACCCGAGCCTACGCTTGGGTCTCACATACGTATTGCCCTGAGGGTGTTTATCGCACACTCTCGATTTGTTTCTCCCCTTTTTTCTTTTTTTTTAATGTTGTTTTGTTGTACTTCATTGATGTTCTTGTTACAGTTTTAGTATTTTGTTAGCTGTGTCTGCCTAGGCCGGGACCCCTTCACTCCATTGGGGGAGTCCCCTTCCCCGATTGCTGGCACGGGATAGGACCCTATCTTATTCTTCACATTTTGTCGCTTACATTTTACCCGGTAGGGGTGGGTTGATATGTCCCCTGACACCCACCCTCTATCTCATGTAGACGGTAACCCAAATATTACGTCACTTCACATTATATCCTGGAATGTGGAGGGTCTTAATCATCCGGTCAAAAGGAAAAAGGTGATATCTCACCTGAAACGCATGTCTCCCCATATTGTCTTTCTCCAAGAGATGCATTGGCTAGATGACCCTAAACACACCTTACGTGCCCCTTGGATCGGAGAATGTATCTCATCTCCATATCACTCTAAATCTAGGGGGGTAGCGATACTATTTCACGCCAATCTTCAATATTCTGTGATAAGGAAACTCTGTGACCCTGAGGGAAGATTCCTATTACTAGATGTAGGCATTAACAACATCGTGTATACCCTTCTTAATGTTTATGCACCTAATGTTTCACCTGACTCCATTTTCGCAGATCTTTTAACGATTCTTTTTAACTGGGGCAGCCAAAACCTGATTGTCGGTGGGGATTTCAATCTGGTTATTGACCCATTCATGGACAGATCTGGGGTAAGTTCCACCACTCATTCATCCTCTGCTCGACTGCTTTCCTCCTTCTGCACTCAACTAGACCTTCTAGATCCCTGGCGCATCCTTCATCCCACCCAGAGAGACTTCTTTTTCTTCTCCCACCCGCACTCCTCTCACTCTCGAATAGACTACATTTTTACTATCACTGATCTCCTCCCCAAAATTTCTTACACCTCCATTGAGAATATTATTATATCCGATCATTCCCCGATCTCTCTCCACATCCGACTAACTCTACCCCCCCTAGTGTCCCTAGGTGGCGCTTCCCTGCATACTTACGCCAGTCTACGGACTTTCTTCTCCATCTTAAACAGTCCTGGCTCAATTACGTTCTGGATAATGGTGATCAAACCTTGGATTCACCAATATTCTGGGGTGCGGCCAAGGCCGTCCTTCGAGGCCACATTATGTCCTACAATCATTCTAAATGGAAGAAGTTTTCTTCCCAACTACAGACTTTAAGCACTACTCTCACCTCCGCTTACAGGCGATGCACCCAATATGACACCCCCGCACATAAAGAAGCTTATCTTTCCGCTAAACTTATTTACTTATTCACGGAACAAGCCCAATTATCTTACGATTACCAGCGAAACAGATTTCACAGGTGGGGCAATAAGTCGGGTAAACTGCTGGCCAATCTCATCAAAGGCCCTAAATCCCGCACATGGGTTAATACCATCAATAGCTCGGGCACATTGACTACTGACCCCGAAACTATATGCACCGAATTCAGGAGCTTTTATCAATCTCTGTACGCCAGGGGCCCTGATAACCTAGAGGCCAATCACTCCTTTTTGGAACCTGCTGCCCTCCCAGTCCTGACCCAGGAGGAGAGAGACTCTCTAGAATGTCCGGTCACGGTCGAGGAGGTGGTTGAAGTCATTAAGACTTTACCTAATAATAAAAGCCCGGGTCCTGATGGCTTTGACGCAGAATTTTATAAGATGCTACGAGACGAAATAGCCCCCACTCTTACATCTCTTTATAATCACATTCTCACCTCCAAGACCACGCCACTTAGATTCAACAAAGCAACTATAATAGTTCTGGCAAAGCCTGGCAAAGACCCTTCCCTACCCAGCTCTTACAGACCGATTTCCTTACTCAATCAAGACTTCAAGATCCTCACGAAATTGATGGCCAACAGATTACAACCTTGCCTCTCCCGTATTGTATCACCCGCACAGATGGGCTTTATTAAAAACCGACAATCTGAACAGGGCATCAGAACCGCCTTAGCGGCCATCATTCACTCACGCTCTCACAATAATACGGATAATGTTCTGATAAACCTTGATGCGGAAAAGGCTTTTGACAAAATTGCTTGGCCTCACTTTACAAGGGTTTTGATTCATCAGCAATTCGGTGAGAACTTCCGCGGTCTTGTCAATTCCCTTTATAACAATCCCTCTGCACAGGTGGTAGTAAATAATGTTCCCTCATCCCCTTTTATTCTTGAAAGAGGTACTAGACAGGGCTGCCCTCTTTCCCCCCTTCTTTTTAATTTGGCTCTAGAACCCTTTTTACGATATATCCTCAATATTCCCACCTTCCGGGGTATTGGGATAGGCAATAGGGAGGTGAAACTGATGGCATTTGCTGATGATGTCCTCTTTTTTACCTCTATCCCAAGACAATCTATTCCGGTATTACAACACATCATTGCATGTTTCTCCTCCTTTGCCGGCTTTTCCATTAACTATGACAAATCAGAGGCATTGGCCATGTCTACTCAGGTCACCATGGGTTGGGACACTCACTTCCCGTTTCGCTGGGCCCCCACTCATATCACATATATCGGAGTCCTCCCCTTCGACCCTACTCATATTTATTCTGATAACATACGCCCTATCCTTGCTAAAATTCAGATTGAACTAGCGCTTTGGCAAAAACTGCCCCTCAATTTAATGGGGCGCTGTAACCTTGTCAAGATGGCTAGTTTCCCCAAATTGCTCTATATCCTCCAGATGGTTCCAGTTCTGCTCTCAAAATCTGATTTATCCTCCCTTAATTCATCTATTTCTAAATTTATCTGGGCCGATAAACGACCCAGAATAAGCTTCTTCAAACTGTCCCAAACAGTACAGAATGGAGGAATGAAACTGCCGGACATAGAGCAATACAATAGAGCATGCCTTCTCCGCTTTGCTATGGACTGGCTTAGAGGCACATCAATCTTTACTGACTCGTTAATTGACTCCCAACTCTGTGCCCCCCTGTCCCTTAGTTTTCTTCTCCACGCAAATAAATCTGAACTGTTGCCCCCTCATCTTGACAACTTACTCTTAACCTCTACCATTGCGGCATGGCGATTATCTAGAAAATCTCTAAAATTACAATACACCTACTCTTTGTTTCTCCCTCTGGTTGGCAACCTGCAATTCCAGAGAGGTCAGGCCTCCTTTCCTTTCACTGATTGGCAGGGATTACACAAATTGGTGACCTTCTTGACACTAGGAAAAAGATACTCTCCTTTGCCGAAGTGTTAACCAAGTATAACATTAATCCTCACCACACATTTTACTTTTTTCAGGCCTCACATTATATACAATCGGTCCTCTCTCATCTTCATCCATCAGATTTTCTTAATTCCCTAGACACGCTCCTGCGTTCTGGGACATACTCCATCTCGACCATTTACGCCCGCATTCGCACGGAACATATACCCACCACTCAGGGCCGGCTCCAGGCATGTTCGACTAGAGCGGCCGCGCGGGGCGCCACTCTTACAGGGCGCCGCACGCTGCGGCCGCCATATTCCTGCCTGGAGCCAGCCTCTGTGTGTCCCACTCCCGGCCGCTTGTGTGCGCTATGCAGCGCGCTGTGCGGCGCCGGCGTCTGACGTTGGACGCCGGCGCCGCGCAGCGTGCATAGCGTGCAGACAGTTTCGATCCTCCGTCCGCGGCCCGCCCGCGCCCACAGCAGTATTCCCGGCTCCCAGCAGCACCGCAGTGTCAGTGACAGGTAAGTTAAAATCTGTCTGGCACTGTGTGGGGCCGTTTATGTTTCTGGCACTGTGGGGGCATTATTTTTCTGGCACTGTGGGGGCATTATTTTTCTGGCACTGTGGGGGCATTATTTTTCTGGCACTGTGGGGGCATATCTGCACTGTGGGGGCATTATTTTTCTGGCACTGTGGGGGCATATCTGCACTGTGGGGGCATTATTTTTCTGGCACTGTGGGGGCATATCTGCACTGTGGGGGCATTATTTTTCTGGCACTGTGGGGGCATTATTTTTCTGGCACTGTGGGGGCATATCTGCACTGTGGGGGCATTATTTTTCTGGCACTGTGGGGGCATATCTGCACTGTGGGGGCATTATTTTTCTGGCACTGTGGGGGCATATCTGCACTGTGGGGGCATTATTTTTCTGGCACTGTGGGGGCATTATTTTTCTGGCACTGTGGGGGCATATCTGCACTGTGGGGGCATTATTTTTCTGGCACTGTGGGGGCATATCTGCACTGTGGGGGCATTATTTTTCTGGCACTGTGGGGGGATATCTGCACTGTGGGGGCATTATTTTTCTGGCACTGTGGGGGCATATCTGCACTGTGGGGGCATTATTTTTCTGGTACTGTGGGGGCATATCTGCACTGTGGGGGCATTATGTTTCTGGCACAGTGGGGGCATTATGTTTCTGGCACTGTGGGGGCATATCTGCACTGTGGGGGCATTTATGTTTCTGGCACTGTGGGGGCATTTATGTTTCTGGCACTGGGGGCATTTATGTATCTGGCACTGTGGGGGCATATCTGCACTGTGGGGGCTTTTATGTTTTGTGGCACGGCGGGCATTTATTTATCTGGCACTGTGGGGGCATTTATGTTTTGTGGCACTGGGGGCATTTATGGATCTGGCACTTATGTATCTGGCACTGTGGGGTCATTGATGCATCTGGCACTGTGGGGGCACTTATGTATCTGGCATTGTGTGGTCATTTATGTATCTGGCATTGTGGGGGCATTTATGTATCTGGCACTGGGGGCATATCTGCACTGTGTGGCCATTTATGTATCTGGCACTGCTGGGGGGCATGTCACGTGTAGCTGGCACTGCTGGGGGTATGTCACGTGTAGCTGGCACTGCTGGGGGGCATGTCACGTGTAGCTGGCACTGCTGGGGGGCATATCATGTAGTGTATCTACTAGGCATCTGTGGCTAGGCAATGTGTCTATCGTGCGCTGCCTGGCGCAAAGTGTCTATCGTGCGCTGCCTGGCGCAAAGTGTCTATCGTGCTCTGCCTGGCGCAAAGTGTCTAACGTGCTCTGCCTGGCGCAAAGTGTATAGGAGGTTCTACCTGGTGCAAAGTGTATTAGCTGCACTACTATGTGGTGTAATGCGAATTGCCACTATTCTGTGGTCATGCACCTTCCCCACGCAGCAACGCCCCTAAATTTTTGCTGCGCGCCTTCGGCGCGCACTGTCCCTGCTTCAGCATGTGGGTGGAGGAGCACCAAGCATTACAGTATGTACATCATTTTGCCCTCCTTACTTAAAAATGTGCCCTCCTTGTGATCAGCACCCTGCCCTAAAACGTGAACACTATCATGTGTAGCTGGCACTGCTGGGGGTCTATTGTGTGTAGCTGGCACTGCTGCGGGGCATGTCATGTGTAGCTGGCACTGCTGCGGGGCATGTCATGTGTTGCTGGCACTGCTGCGGGGCATGTCATGTGTAGCTGGCACTACACTGGAGACATTGTGTGTAAGGAACACTACTGTGGCTGTTCTGCATAAGGCTGCTAATTGTGTGCATAGAGGGGGTGTGAAAAAATATATTTATTTATAGTTTAATAATATGAAGTTACGAGGCCACACCCACTTTCCCAGGAGGCCACGCCCACTTTTCCCGAAGCGCGCGCGCATAGGGGTTGGGGGGCACATTTACATTTTCTCGCTCAGGGTGCTAGTATGCCTGGAGCCGGCCCTGCCACCACTGATCTCGCTCAAGTTCAAACATGGTCCTCTCAAATTTCCTCAATGTCCCCCGATAACGTAATGGATAGTCTCCATGCCTCATTGAAACTTATCCCGGCTAGCCTGTATCAGGAAATGTCCTATAAAATTCTACATAGAGCCTATATCTCTCCAAAGAGGAGCTCCTTGATGGGTTTAATCTGACTCGGCAGACTGCAAAAAGTGCTCTGCGCCATTGGCTGATCATAGGCGTGCGCAGCAAATTTTGTTAGGGGGTGCACTGCTGGAGGGGCATGTCTAGCACCACCCAGGGACATGTCTAACACTATTTCACATTCTCTCAGTAAAATCACATAGCGTAATCTAATTTATCTCTAGTTCCTAATAATACAAGTAGATACAATACACCCCAGAGAAATAAAATGAAACATAATGGTGCGACCAGTAGCCACTACTGACTGTCCGCTACGGCATAAGTCCTAGCTGCTGCTGCATCCTATCGCTACTTACACTTCCCCAACCTATCCCTGACCTAGTGGTGGAACTAGAGAGTGGTGAGCCTTGGTGCAAAATTCATATTATGCCACACGGTATGAGCCGAAATTCACATTACGCCACATGGTATAAGCCAAAATTCACGTTACGCCACACAGTATGAGATAAAATTCACGTTACGCCACACAGTATGAGATAAAATTTACGTTATGCCACACAGTATGAGATAAAATTTACATTACGCCACACAGTAAGAGATAAAATTCACATTATGCCACACAGTATGAGCCGAAATTTACATTACGCTGCACAGTAAGAGATAAAATTCACATTATGCCACACAGTATAAGCTAAAATTTACATTATGCTGCACGATATGAGCCAAAATTTACATTACGCCACACGGTATGAGGCAAAATTCATATTATGTCACATTATGCCCCGGCCTTAATAGACCCCATAGTACCCCCCAAACACATTATATAATACACAGTGCACCCTAAACACATATGCCACACAGTGTCCCCCCCCACACACATTATGTGACACATAGTGCCTCTCCAAATACATTATATAATATATACATTATACATTACTTGTGGGTGCGCTCGCAGCTGAGCGCACCTCACCGCCTGCCACTCCATGCATAGACAACTACTGCCGTCCTCTCTCTCTCCTTCACCCCCTCCTTCCCTGCAATCCTGTTCACATGTGGGTTCCAGTAGCTGGTGCAGCTGACAAACGCACCCTCTACTACCCCTGCAGCGGCGTGTCTCTTCCCCTATCGCCAAGCCTACTGACCGGGCGTAGTGGGCAGGTGAAGAGAAAGAGAGGGAGGTGGAGGGCGGGTGCGGGTGTAGAGAGCGGGCGGTCTGTGCTGGCGGGCGTAGAGTGCGGGTGTCATACACAGTCAGGAATAGAACTGCAAGCCTGGCAATGACTCAGTTACAGGCATGTGTAAGGGGGGTGCCGGACATTAGGGGGTGCCTGTGCGCACCAGGCACCCCCCCTGCGCACGCCTATGTGGCTGATCTTACGCATTGCTTTTGGTATTGACCCTCCATTCAGGCTTTCTGGGCTGGCGTGAGAGACTATGGCATCTCCGAGCTGGGTTTGCACTTTCAATGTACTGCCTCTTGGGCTCTCTTTGGACATGTCCTTGATCAACCTGATATTCCCTCTCAGGATGCGAAACTAGTGATGATTCTCTCAGCGGTAGCAGGAAAGACATACTCCAGCAGTGGATCTCTGATACCCCCCCCCCACATTGCCACTGGTGATCTCTAGGTTACTCTTTCTATTCACAATGGATTGGCTGGAAACATCTCTCAATAAGGACGTACTTACCCCTGCGTTGTTTCAATGCTGGGGACGATTTATTCGCAGATTGCCCAATATAACTAAACTTGCCATTAAGCAGAGCTTTTGTTGCACCACATGGTATGTCCAACAACTTCTGGCTGACAACCCTCCAATTTCTTTCTCTCCTACTACCGCCTGAACCCTCTCCCCTCCTCGCTTCTTCTCCTCCTTTCCTCCCCTCCTTATCGCACTAATCCCTGAAGCCCGCCTTGGCTTTTTATGCCTCCCTCCTCTATTTCCTTTCCATGGCTCTCCATCTACTATATACTCCCTTTAACTCTGATGATGTCTCCATGGATGGGTCGGTGGTCCCCCAGTCTGGGCAGGTACTGTTTTGCTCTTTATATTAGTTTATTGTTTTGGGTTTCTGTGTTCCCCAAAGGAATGAACACAATAGTATGTTACACTGTTTATGTTTTGGTTCTATTTTTGCACCGGATTTACGTTTGATACTTTTGTTAGAAGAGCTCTTATTTGATCTATGTAAATCTGATGTTCATAATAATTTTGATATTTAACATTAGAAAATGGAAAATGTGAGGTTTTACTATAGGCCCCACTACACTTATGATTAGCTACTATATGACTCAATTTGTTTTAGATTATGGTGAGGTCCTATGTTTTCTCCTGCCATTACTTATTGTATTCTGTGAACCTCAATAAAATATATATTGAAAATAAACAAAAACAAAACAAAACTGTAGGTTAGGTGAAGTCATTTTTTTTGTAAAGCATTGTAGAGGGAACTGGTAGTGTGCTAGTGTACCCTATTGGTTTGTGATGTGGTTTAATGTTTTTATTTTTGGGTGTCTGGTGGTGTAAGGCATAGTGCATGTAGTGAAATGGAATGTGTTGTGCTGGCTAACTAGTTTAATGCTTTACTGCAATGTATGCAGAATTATTTAATATCCCCCATAGTGTAATAGTGGAGTACACCATACTAGTAGAAGCTAGTAGTCTGCTGCTGTAGTATAGCAATTAGGGGATGGGAAGTAGTGCACACGTGTATTATAGCGTGTATAGTGGTCAAAATGTTGTATTGTAGTGCAGTGTACTGTATAGGTAGAGTGAAGTAATCTACTGTTGTGGAGCAATGTGTAGGGGAGCGTTAGTGGTGTAGTGAGGTGGTGTAGTATAGAGTGTAGTGGTGGGGATGATGTGTAACTGTAGTGCAACGTATAGTTTGATGGAAGTACTGTACCTATCTATTTGCCTAGGGCAGGGGTGGCCAATCAGTCAGCAACAAAGAGCCAAGTAAAATCTTTGGGCATGCCAAAGAGCCGACACCATGTGCACGCCAAAAGCACCCATGCAAAAATGGGGTGTGGTCTTGTGCACACTAGGCCACGCCCACTATAAAATACATTGAAAAAGCCAGATCCAAAATAAAATACATAGAAATGGACAAATCCACATAAAATACATTTTAAAAGCCACATCCACATAAAATACATTAAAAAAGCCAGATCCAAATAAAATACATTTAAAAAGCAAGATTAACATAATACACTTGAGTTCCCCCATGTGTCACTCCAGCCCCCCATGCCACTGTAGTAGCCCTTCATGTGTCCAGTAGCCCCTGCTCCAAACCCGAGGTGGTCCATGCTGAGGTAGCTGTAGTCCCACTCTGCTTGCCAGTGGGTTCTCACATAGTATCCAGCTCCCTCAGTCCACTTAGTGACGCCGGCACTGCGTGCCCGGCTGGATTTTTTGCTGTCACCTGACCTCAAATGTCAGGAGCCACATCTGAATGAAGAAAGAGCCGCATGCGGCTCAAGAGCCACTGGTTGGCCACCGCTGGCCTAGGGAATGGTTTAGTATAGCATTTAGGAAGTACTGATGTAGTACAGCATATAGTGGTGGGGATGTTGTGTAATGGATGCAATGTAGCTTATTGAGTAGAGTTTGAGGAGAAATGGACCTTATAGTGAGATTGAACCAGTTTATTGGTATAGTGCAGCATTCTTGGTGGGCATGTATTGCTATGGAGCATATAGGGCTATTTATTTAGTTATAAAGGTTTTTTTTTTATTATTATTATTATTATTATTATTATTATTCTGATGTTAAGCAGTGAACATTGGATCCCCATGAGGGACCCCATCCCCCTCAACAGACACTACCCCATAAAGTGACCCCACCCCATTAAGGCTGCTTCCATAAATTTCCTAGGCTGGTTCTAAACATATATTCTTATTAGTTCCTCATAAAATATTTACTATTATGTACTATCATTCTTACTGTCCCTCTGGCCTATTTATCACTTAGAGTAGGCATTCCCAACCGCGGTGCTCAAGGCACACCAACAGTACAGGTTTTAGTGATATCTAGGCTTCAACACAGGTGGTTAAATCAAAATAACTGAGATACTAATTAAGTCACCTGTGTTCAAGCCTGGATATCACTAAAACCAGGACTGTTAGTGTGCCTTGAGGACCAAGGTTGGGAAACACTGACATAGAGAAAGCCCTTCCTCTAGTGAAGCATGCAAACCAAGGGGAAGCTGGAGCCATATAACCAGTACCGCTGCAATCCTTCTTCAGCTATCACCATTTCAGGACAGTGAAAAAACCCAATAATGACAAAATGCTTTTTTTATTTCAATAAAGCAGGCATTCCCAACCAAGGTCCTCAAGGAACACCAACAGTGCAGGTATCAGTGATATCCAGGCTGCAGCACAGATGGTTAAATCAAAATAACTGAGGTACTAATTAAGTCACCTGTGCTGAAGCCTGGATATCACTAAAACCAGCAATGTTGGTGTGCCTTGAGGACCGTGGTTGGGAATGCCTGCAATAAAGCATTCTTTCACATTCAAATATTTATTATTTTTATAATTTAAAATTAGTTATATAATTATATTTTATGTATGTGTTTTTAGTGGAAGTGAAAGCCCGACATGCGCATATCCCCTTGAGCATACCTCCCAACTGTCCCGATTTTCGCAGGACAGTCCCGTTTTTTGGGGACTGTCCCGCTGTCCCACCCTCATGCCGCAGTGTCCCGCGGTGGTGGGGGGGGGGGGCAGTTGTGGGGCTCCTGCACTCGTTGCTCTGAGGTGAATAGACGCACAGAGCGGGATTCAAATCTTCTCTGCCCCCTCCCGCCCCCATTACGCCTGCCGGCAGTATTCAAATGTTACTGCTGATGGGCGCGATATCAGCATTTCAGCTCGCCACCCCCTGGGGTGGTGAGCTAAAATGCACGAAAAGTGACCCGTTTGGACGCCCAAACGTCACTTTTCGCGATCGCGCCCATGACTTTAGTCGGGTTTAACTGCTTTACGCGGTTAAACCCGTCTCTTGTGGGCGTGATCAGTGTTAAAACGGGGGTCATTAGAAAATCGCCCTGCGATCTCCCGTCACTTTAGACCGGAGATCGGGGGCGATAAAAGATTTGAATCCTGCCCACAGTGTCTATTCACTGTATTTAGAGGGAGAGGGGGCATGACAGCAGCTCACAGAGCGCTGGGCAAGCCCCCCTCAGTGACAGCAAATGGAGGCGTGACTCGCGATCGCAGCTATGCCACAAGGCCACGCCCCATTTCAAATAGGCCATGCCCCTTTTTGGACGCACGCGAGTCCCACTTCTGGAACTTAAAAAGTTGGGAGGTATGCCTTGAGGTTGGCTTGGTAAAGTGGTATGTTACATGGCTAGTATCAACAAGCAAATGAGGATCACTTAGTTGCCCCTGTGATATTCAGTTAAAAAATTGCAGTGACAGTTGACTTTACTTCTAACGTTAGCTGTAATTGAATGTCAGCCTTATCACCACAGATTAATAGACCCACAGACAGTGGCGGATCCAGGGAGGGGGGGCACGCGGGCCCGTGCCTCCCCTGTCATTTGTGGACCCAACCAGTGGTGGATCCAGGTGGGGGCACTAGGGCCCATGCCCCCCCTGTCATTTGTGTCCCCAACCCTATGTGTCCCCGACGCCGCACAGGGAGATGACGGGTGCCCACTGTGATTGTGTTACCAGTGGGTGCCCGTCTCTCCTCACCGTGAGCCGGAGGCAGGAGCTCAGTACTGAGCTCCGGCTTCTGGCGCTGTCACTGTGCGGCGTGCGCTATGGGAGAGATGTCAGTCATGACGTCTCTCTCATAGTGCTGAGGAGCGGACGCCAAGAGAGGAGGACTGCAGCGGTCTGGAAGCGGGAACGGGGCTCGGTAAGTATGATGTTTTTTTTCTTCCTTAGTGCAGCGGGGGCATCTACTGGGGGAAAACTATGGGGGGACATTATTACTGGTGGCATCTGCTGGGGGCATAACTACTGGGGGCATTATTACTGGGGGGCATCTACTGGGGGCATTACTACTGAGGGGGTCATCTATTGGGGCAAACTCCTGGGGGACTTTACTACTGGGGACAAACTACTGGAGGACATAATTACTGGGGTACATCTACTGGGGGCCTTACTACTGGGGGGTCATCTATTGGGGCAAACTCCTGTGGGGCATTACTACTGGGGGCAGCTACTGGGGGACATTTTTACTGGGGGGCATCTACTGGGGGCAAACTACTGGGGGGACATTATTACTGGTGGCATCTAATGGGGGCATTACTACTGGGGGCATTATTACTGGGGGGCATCTACTGGGGTCATTACTACTCAGGGGGTCATCTATTGGGGGCAAACTCCTGGGGGGCATTACTACTGGGGGCAAACTACTGGAGGACATAATTACTGGGGGGCATCTACTGGGGGCAAACTACTGGGGGACATTATTACTGGGGGCCAACTGCCCCTCACACACTGCCCCCTGCCTCTCACACCCTGTCCCTCACACGCTTCCTCCTGCACCTCACACACTGCCTCCTGCTCCCTGCCCCTCACACCCTGCCCCCTGCTCCTCACACGCTGCCCCCTATACCCTGCACCTCACAAGCTGCCCTCTGACTTTCACACGCTGCCCCATGCCCCGCAAACGCTGCCCCCTGCACACTGCACCCTGCACCTCACATGCACCGAAGCCCATCTCTCCTGTCCCTTTTGTTCTGTCCTGGCCGCGCATAAAGGTCCCTCTTTACAGATGATAGATGTTGGGAGGTATGCATTTACTACAGTATATAATGTCAGATCATTGTGGGAGAAATAATGTAACTAAAACCAGTACAATTGATTTTCTATTCAGGGTCACTGGGAGATATACCCAATACTGGCACTGAGGTCATGACCTAGCCTACCAGGGCTTTATTTAACAGTCCTTGAAGGGGGCTCAACCCCCCCCCCCACCCTCTACATCCCGCATAATGCTCCTGATACTATTTTCATCTTATTAATAATGAAGAGCTAAAATATACCTATTCACTATTAATAATGATATTGCACATTCAAGGGAACATACTGAAACCATCTGTAAGTTAAGTGTCACTTTGACCGGCCTTTAAAATATTTTTAGAGCGTTCAAAAATATCCCTGCAGCTGACAGTCCAACTCCAGAACTTCTCTTCCTTTAGGTGTTCCTCTGTTCTACCTGATCCTTTGAAGATTATTTTTCAAAGAAATCCTACATCCATTGCTGAAATACACACGCTCATTACTGTTGTGAAATTTTATTACATACAGTAACAATGCCACGGAGGGGCCAATTATGAAACATAGCAGAATACATTATTTGGTATAACCATTTAAGTCATGAAATTACTATATTTAACTGCATAACAAAGGGAGAGATGGGCGACTACAAAACGGGAGATGGAGACAGGGAGGTGATGGATAGAGACAAACATAGGAAGTGGATGTCTGTAATGTCACTGCACAGCAACTAGTGTACTATGAGGCCTATGAGATAGAAAGTATCTAACATCTACTACAAAGTCTACACTGCCAATTCTATATGCCTGGGGGGTCCTGGTACAGACTTTGCATCTGGTCCCAGGAGCCTCTAGCTTTATCCAGGAGCTTCTTTGGCTTTCAGGTCCTTCAGGCATTTGAAAATGTCAGTGTACAAAATAATAACTGTTCAATAGCCATTGAAGCTCAGTTGGTTGTAACCAGTGGAGGATTTAACCTATGGACTGCAGCCCACCCTTTAATCCGCCACCTCAGTGAGCTCAGCTGAGCCAGTTGCAGCCAGCCTGTGTGACTGCCCATTCAGTGACTTATTAGAAGTCCTACCTGCCAGTCACCCACAGGACAGGCAGTCCTATTGAGAGGTGTTTCTTTCCACCAGGACTGCCAGACCGAGCTGCAATCAGCAGAGAGCTGGCTTCCTGTAGGAAGCCACATCCTGCCTGATCGTCAACCCAGTCCGGCTTCTATGGGCTGCAGCCAATGCAGTCCATAGAAACTGGGGTTTTGCGCATGCTGTCCAGGAGCTGACTCTCTCCTCTCCCTCTCCAGCATAAATAATACAAAAAACAGACTTTATATTTTTCATTTTGGCTGCATGATAAATTCTGACTGTAGCAGAGTAATGATTGCAGCAGGATACTTACAATTTTTTCAGTTTGCTGGCTTTACAGCTTTAGCTTTTTCATAGTCTGACTCACTTGCTTGAACAAACAAGCCAGGACAGGATCTCTCCTCATGAAGCCTCTTTTCAGGAAAACAGTTGGTGGGCTGTTTGGACAGAGGTAGGTATGATTTTTTTTCTTTTTATTTCTCTGTGATCAGCTTGTCGGACGCACATAGCTGATCACTCTGGACGGGTCCCTGCACATCTTTTTCTGCTTGCAGGCAGAGAAAGCTGTGCAGTAGTACAGGATTCTGAGTAAGCCATGAGATTACGCTATCTGAAGATCGAGTAGTTATCACAGGGCTCACTGCACTATTTTTTTCCATTTTTTTTTTCTTTTTTAGTAAATTGGGTCAGATTACAATTCCCATAATAAGCAAGGGAAATGCGATCTGTCTACTAAAAAAAAAAAAGGGAGGGGTTGAAGCAGTTTTATACGAAAAATTATCCAAAAGCCATTTAATACATTCAGGGGATACTAAAATAATGAAGTAAGGCAAAAGCCCATGCTAAAACCCTCCAGCAAAAATATTACCTGAAAGCGAAGTGGGTACCAATTCAGCCATTTGCGCATGGCGCCAACCCTGACGGGGGAAGGGGCTTTACTTAGTACTGTTAATGCTGGAGGATTTGCCGCCTGATCACACATCGGCAGGCTTGGGACATTCCTTAGCTGGATGGGATGCTCAACGACGCAGGCAGCTGTGTCGAAAACGACATTTCAACCCGGATCTGCAATTGCTGTTGTTAAAGGCAAAACAATGACCTTTGGCCTTTTTTTTTTTTTTTTTTTTTAAACACATTTTATTGGGTGGATCACAATAAGATTGCATTGGTAACGGAACACCCGAACATTTTGGGTGTTATATAAACAAATGTAGTTACAATAAATTGTTACAACAACAGAAATAATTGATCCTTTTTTTGTTTTTGTTTTCCCCTAATTTTGAGAGAGTAAGGTTAAAATGTATACGGTGGGGGACTCTCGGCAACGGGGAAGCCGTCCGTCATGGAGAGTCAGTGGAGGCAATAAGAAGAGAAGAATACTCAGAAGTCGAGTAAGAGGGGACAGAAAAGCAGGCGAGGCTCAACGCCTCCAGTTAGAGAAAGAAGCAATGGGGGGTAGGGGGGGGGGGGGGTGGAGGGGTGGCCCTCTGGGGTAGGAGGTGGGTTGGACTGTGGCTTACCGCGTCAGGTTATAAATGGGGAGGAGGCCTGTTGTAGGTTTAGCCACGGAGACCATACCTTATCAAATTGTTTCGAGGTGTTACGTATGATTGCGGTCATATATTCCATTTTGTGGACATACCAAATCCGGGATATTATCACCGGTATTGGTGAAGGGGTCGGGTTCTTCCAGTCTGTGGCAATTTGGCACGTCATTGCCGAAACTACATGTCGGAACAGTTTGTTTTGGTGTCTATTAAGGGAAGGAAGAGACATGGGGAGCAAGAAGTATTGGGGGTCAGGGGGGATGGAGATGTCGAATAAGCGCGAAAGCAATGTAATGAGTTCACCCCATATTTTGTGAATTTTGGGGCAGGCCCACCATATGTGTAAGAACGAACCACTGTCTGAGCAACCCCTCCAGCAACAGTCTGGAGTGTCAGGGAACATAGTGTGTAGACGGGCAGGGACATAGTACCAACGGTAGAGTAATTTATAGATGTTTTCTTTAATCCTCACACATATAGAACTAGAAGCCGCATTGTCCCATATATCTACCCAATCCTCGTTATCTATTGTTACTCCCAATTCCCCCTCCCACGCCGCTTCGTGGGGGGCCTTGGATGTATTGGGGTAGTCGTCAAGTAAGGTGTAAATATCTGATATGAGGCCCCTAGTGTTGATGCGCTTCCAGCTAATGTATTCGAAGGGGGATAAATGTCTGTGGAGGAGGGTAGTGGTAATGGTTGAGTGGAAGTGTCTGATTTGCAGATAACGGAAGAAGTCCGAAGAGGGGATTACTGTTCCTTCACGGAGATCTGTGAATTGTGGGAAGGTAGCGTCGGTGGTGATATCGTTAACATATAGTATACCACTCGAGCGCCAAGATATGTGCGAGGCTTTACTCATGCCTGGGGGGAAGGCAGGGTTATGAAATAACGGAATTAATGGGGACGGGTATGGGGCTAAGCTGAACCGTCTATTTGTCTGGTCCCATGTCGCTAATGAGCGACTTACTACGGGATGCAAGAGGGCCGCGCACGGGCGCTGGTTCCGGTGAAGCCATAATAGGGAAGATAATGTAGCTAGGCCCGACTCCTCTGCCTCCATCCCCACCCAGACTTTTCGTGTCCCACCCTCGTTGCACCATTGTGCGCATTGAGCAAGTTGTGCGGCATAGAAATATTTCTTGAAGTCCGGAATACCCAGGCCTCCACCTCTGGAGGGGCGTTGAAGCAGTTTAAGTCTAACGCGGGGGCGCTTATGGTTCCAGATAAAAAGGGAGGATTGGCGTTGCAGAGTCTTAAACACATAGGGAGGGACATAAATCGGGAGGGTCTGAAATAAGTACAGAAGCCGGGGGAGTACGCTCATCTTGACGGAGTTAATTCTGCCTATCCATGATATAAAGTAGCTGGACCATTCCACCAGATTCTCCTTAATTGTCTGCAACAAACGGGGATAATTTGCTTGGAAAAGTTGGTGGTGGTGATGGGTCAGGTACACACCGAGGTATTTGATTTTCTTTGTATACCAGTTACAGGGGAGGGTATTTTGAAGGTCTTGTTTGAGAGCTGCTGGGATGTAAAAGTTGAGGACCTCTGTTTTGTTAACGTTAATCTTATATCCAGAGAATTGGGAATATAAGCTGATCTCGGATAAGAGGGCGGGGAGAGATTGGGCTGGGTCTGAGAGGGAGATCAAGACATCATCGGCATATAGCGCTATCTTGTGTTCAGATAGACCTGTGGATATTCCACGGATAGTGTTGTTTTTACGGATTCTTGCTGCTAGGGGCTCCATGACTAGTGCGAAGATTAAAGGGGAGAGGGGGCATCCCTGCCTGGTACCGTTGGCAATCCCAAAACTGGAGGAGGAGACACCGTTAACCATAACCTGGGCCGATGGGGAGCGGTAAAGTGCTTTGATCCCTTCCAAGAATTCTCCAGAGAATCCCATTTTATCAAGGACTGCAAAGGCAAAGGACCACGATATACGGTCAAAGGCCTTTTCCGCGTCGAGAGCTAGAATGAGAGAGGGAGATTTCCTTTTTTGAATTGAGTATATTAGATCTATGGCCCTTCTAGTGTTGTCAGGTGCCTGGCGTCCAGGGATGAAGCCGACCTGGTCCGGGTGGACCAGACCGGGCATCAAAGGACCCAGACGGTTAGCTAGTATTTTCGCGTATATCTTTAGGTCGACATTCAGTAGTGAGATCGGTCTGTAGTTTTGGCAGCTAGTCGGGTCTTTGTCGGGCTTTGGGATTACCACTATGTCAGCCCGGGTGGTCTCTGGCAGGAAGGAGGCTCCCTCAAAGATACCGTTAAATAGTGAGGTTAGATGTGGGGTCAGCTCCTTCACAAATAGTTTATAATATTGGGCTGTGAAACCATCCGGACCTGGAGCGGCCGACGAGCGCATAGATCGTATGGCGGCTATTGTCTCCTCCTCCGAGATTCGACAATTAAGGGCTTCTAACTGAGCTTCCGAAAGGGTTGAGAGGGGGGTATCAGATAAGTATGAGCGTACCCCCCCAGCATCGTCAGGGGACTGTTGGGGTGGGACGGGTAGGTTATAAAGGGAGCAATAAAACAGACGGAAGTCTTCGGCCATCACTTCAGGGTCATATGTATAGGTTCCCCTTCGTGACGAATACAGTTTATCTATGGCCCCCAACGCTTGCTTGCGGCGTAGTTTGTTGGCTAGTAAGGAATCTATTTTATCCATTTTATCATAGAAACGTTGTTGCAGTTTCCGAAGGATTAGTGCCGCGCGGTTGGAGAGAAGGGTGTTAAGTTGTCCCCGAAGGGAGTCTATCTGGGTGAGCAAGGAGGGATTGGGGGATGCTTTATGTTGGGATAGTAGGGTGGCTATTTCTGATTCGAGGGAGGATATCTCCTGTGTAGCTTTTTTCCTAAGAGCTGACGATTTTGCCAGTAGGGCTCCACGGATCGTAGCTTTGTGGGCCTCCCAGAGAACATTGAGTGAGATGTCGGGAGATGTATTTTCGGTGAAGTAGTGTGTGATTGCTAGTCTAGTTTCCTCTAGTGCTGAGGGATGTTGTAGAAGTGAGTCGTCCAGACGCCATTTAAATCTCCTACGCGGCGCGCGGTATATATCTATAAGGAGATAAACCCCAGCGTGGTCCGTCCATGATAGAGGTGTAATGCCAGTGTCCGAGATCAGTGGTATAAGGGCAGAGGAGATGTGGATCATATCGATCCTGGAGTAGTGTTGGTGTGGAGCTGAAAAATGCGTGAAATCTTTGGTATGAGGGTGTTGGGAACGCCATGTGTCACAGAGGCCGTGATGTTTCATGATGGCGGTTAGTGTGCGAGAGGCCCGAGGAAGGGTTGTTATAGAGGCGTGAGGAGGGGAGCCGGATCTATCTAGCAACGGGTCGATTATAGTGTTAAAATCGCCACCTATAATAATGCTTCCCTGTGCTTCTCTTGATAAGCGTTTAGAGAGGGAGTCGAAAAAAAAGGACTGTTCTTGGTTGGGGGCATAGGTGGAGACCAGAGTGAGAGTCATAGATCGGAGGGTACCCATTACCATAAGGAACCGTCCTTCTGGATCTTGCACTGTCCTAGAGTAAGTAAACGGGATGTTGCGGCGGATTAATATGGCCACACCCCGTTTTTTACAGTCTGCCGAGGCGAAGTAGGATTGGGAAAACCATTTGCCCTTAAGCTGGGTGTGGGGACCGGTGAGGTGAGTTTCCTGGAGGAATGCAATGTCGACTTTCTCACGTCTGCAGGCGTTCAGGAACATGGTACGTTTCCTAGGGGAGTTTAGGCCATTTACATTGGCCGAGAATATTTTAAGGGACATGGCTATTTACGTGGGGGAATATGGCATGTTGCCCAAAAGGTCCAATAGCGCACCATCCGCCGCCAGGAGAGGGCCACCCCTCTGGGCCGAGCAAGAAAAGGAGCGAAAGATCAAACAGGGGCCACCAGGAGAGAGAGAAAAGGAAAAACATAGAGAAGAAGAAGAAATACCCCAATCGGGGAAACATCCCTAAGAGTGTGGGTCCCATTCGGGGGCCGCCAGGGAGAAAGCACTGCATCAATAACATTATAAGCAACAGTAAGGGATTGTGGGGGGGTAACCATGGCACCATGTGGGAGGGCGTGGGGCACCCGGGCCACAAGGGACGAGAGTGGTCTTGGCCGTTATTTCCTCTATATCGGACATAGTACCATTTAGGACATTAAGAACTGTGTCCAGACAACAAGAACCTTAAACATAAATTCAAGGAAAAAAAAAAAAAAATTATTGAGGGGAGGGGAGGGAGAGAGGGGGAGATACCACAGAAATGCAAACAAGCATGACTAAATTATAACAACAATAACAGAGGATAGTTACGACAGTGGTGTATGAGTGGAGGTCGGAGCCTCCACGTCACTGGCTCAGTTCGAGGCGCGGAGATGTTGCGCCAACATTACGCATATAATCCACAGTGGGGGGCTCCCCAGGTCAGGGAGGGTCCTTGTCCACATTGCGCTGTCGAGTCACCCTCGTCCAGTCGGGATGGGGTGGCTGGGGGTGCATTGGTTTAGAAGAGGAAGTCGCCGTGTCGACTACGGATGATGCTGGGAGGAGATCTAACTTTGCCAATAGTTCCTGTCCTTGGTTTAAGGTCTTGACTGAGTGGACAAAGTTATTGACCGAGACGTGAAGTTGAAAGGGAAATCCCCATCTGTATCTGATCTGATGCTGACGCAGGATCCGGGTGACCGGCTGTAGGTCCCGACGCTTCTGAATAGTGGAGGGGGCCAGGTCCTGATAGATCTGCAGTTGCATACCCTTAAACAGAATTTCCGATGTGTCTCGAACGGAGGACAGAATTTTCTCTTTCGAACGGAAATAATGGAAACGGACAATAACATCCCTGGGTGGTTGGGCAGGAGACGGTTTTGTACGAAGTGCCCTATGTGCCCTGTCGCAGAGGCATTCTTCGTCTGTGAGGTCTGGTACTATATGCGTGAAGAATTCTCTCAGGAATGTCGGCAGCGATGGGCCGAGGACCGATTCTGGAACGCCGCGTATGCGTATATTATTTCTACGCGAGCGATTTTCTTGGTCCTCTTGTCGCTCTTTGAGGGACTCCATTTCCTCGTGTAGTCTAGTGAGCTCACTGTCTAGGCGGTGTTGGGAGCGGCAGAGATCATCCGTCTTGGTTTCCAATGTGTCCGTTCGATTGCCAAGGGCTGTAAGGTCCGATTTAAAATCAGCTATGGCGTTCGAGAGTTCCTGCTTGAATGCTGATTGTACCCCCTCCAGCAGGCTCGACATGACCGCCTGTATCTGAGGGTCAATTCCTGCTTCCGAGGCACACGGAGAGGGGGGGGAGCCTGCGGACATGTTGGGGTTCTGCGGGCCTTTAGATTTGGAACCAAAGAAGTTAGTCGGGACTTGTGCTGCTTTTTTGTTTTTGGACATAGTGGTATATATGTACCAAAAAAAAACAAAAGGAAAAAAAACCAAAAAAGGTGGGGGGGGGGGGAGGATGACGGTGGAGGTGAAAAAGATAGGGGATTGAAAAATTATTGTTGAATGGACACAGGTCGGGGTCCGTATAATGAGCGGATAGTCCGAGGAGTTCAGGCTGCCGCGCAGAGGCTGATCGGTATTCAAGATTATAACGTGTTCCTGACGCTTGTTTTTGTGGGTCAAATAGCTCTCCGTAGCGGCTTCCAGAGGAGGATAAATTTGTCGTCTTCAGGTGTGCTAGCCGCGGGGTTGAGGATAATGCGCCAGAGTGTTATAAATAGAGTCCAGTTACTTAGTTATGGCACTTGTAGCGTTTTATTATTTTGCGTTAAATCATCCTGAGGCTGGGTCGGGGGCGTATGAATCTGAGCGTCATAACGCCGAAGCCTTGACCCTCCTAGGCACCGATCCCGTAGTCGGGGTAGAGTGCAGCTCGACCCTTCATCCTGTGGCCCTGGCACACACGGTAGATATTAAAGCACTTTCATAGTGTCACTGCGGGCAGTGATGCGGGCAGAATTTATGGGCCTATACGGGTGAGGGGTGTGTGGTATAATGCAGGTTATCTTCACCCTGGTTGCGTGCCAGAAAGCAAAATGGCGGCTCTGGACTCGTGTCACAAAATTCTATGGAGCAGGAGTACAGATCAGGGTTGGAGGCTATGGCAGCAGCAGGTACTCACCACATTCCAGGTGGATTGGACCCTGAAGACAATTCAGCGGGCTTGGTTATTTATAGAGCCTTTCAGGGTTGCCTGTAGATTTGCACAACCCTCTCCAGCAGAGTCCCCGAGATCCAATATGGCCGCCGCAGCACAGACAGGGCTGCTGATATTCTTCTTCTATCTTCTGTGGAGCCGTTTGAGACGTGTGGGTTCTCTGCTGGCGTCAGGGGGTGTCCAGCCACACTATGGGGGTAAGATCCGATGTCCTGGTGGGTCTGTCGCGGCCGCGCTCCGGTCCCGGAGCTCCCGGCCGGGGTATCTCCAAAATCCAGGTCCCGGCTGCGGGGCGCGGGGTAGGCCTCAACGGCCGGAGGTAGTTGAGGGCCACAGAGCCGGCTCGCCAGCCACACAGCTCCGCTGGGGGGACCGACAGGGGGGGACGAGGTCGCCGCAGCCAGGGACGGGCGGTCTGGAAGGGGGGGAGAGAGAGTCCCGGCTCCCGCAGGCGGCTCCGGAGCCCAGTCCCGCAGGGCGCCAAAATCAAGGCCCCGGATTCACGAGGGGGGGAAGGCCGCAGTCCGCAAAGGCAGCCGGGCTGCCTCCCGACTCCGCAGCTCGCTTCCCCAGGTCAGGCCACCGACGGGGGAGGCAGTGAAACAAGTGCTGGGGGCACCAGGGCACTTTTTGGAGGGTAATTCCAAGTTTAAATCACTTGGGTAACAGGAGCTAGTATGAAGTGCAGCTTCTCCCACTGCTAGCCAGGCCACGCCCCACCGACCTTTGGCCTTTTTACTAGAGATGAGCGCCGGAAATTGTTCGGGTTTTGTGTTTTGGTTTTGGGTTCGGTTCCGCGGCCGTGTTTTGGGTTCGACCGCGTTTTGGCAAAACCTCACCGAATTTTTTTTGTCGGATTCGGGTGTGTTTGGATTCGGGTGTTTTTTTCAAAAAACACTAAAAAACAGCTTAAATCATAGAATTTGGGGGTCATTTTGATCCCAAAGTATTATTAACCTCAAAAACCATAATTTACACTCATTTTCAGTCTATTCTGAATACCTCACACCTCACAATATTATTTTTAGTCCTAAAATTTGCACCTAGGTCGCTGGATGACTAAGCTAAGCGACCCTAGTGGCCGACACAAACACCGGGCCCATCTAGGAGTGTCACTGCAGTGTCACGCAGGATGTCCCTTCCAAAAAACCCTCCCCAAACAGCACATGACGCAAAGAAAAAAAGAGGCGCAATGAGGTAGCTGTGTGAGTAAGATAAGCGACCCTAGTGGCCGACACAAACACCGGGCCCATCTAGGAGTGTCACTGCAGTGTCACGCAGGATGTCCCTTCCAAAAAACCCTCCCCAAACAGCACATGACGCAAAGAAAAAAAGAGGCGCAATGAGGTAGCTGTGTGAGTAAGATAAGCGACCCTAGTGGCCGACACAAACACCGGGCCCATCTAGGAGTGTCACTGCAGTGTCACACAGGATGTCCCTTCCAAAAAACCCTCCCCAAACAGCACATGACGCAAAGAAAAAAAGAGGCGCAATGAGGTAGCTGTGTGAGTAAGATAAGCGACCCTAGTGGCCGACACAAACACCGGGCCCATCTAGGAGTGTCACTGCAGTGTCACGCAGGATGTCCCTTCCAAAAAACCCTCCCCAAACAGCACATGACGCAAAGAAAAAAAGAGGCGCAATGAGGTAGCTGTGTGAGTAAGATAAGCGACCCTAGTGGCCGACACAAACACCGGGCCCATCTAGGAGTGTCACTGCAGTGTCACGCAGGATGTCCCTTCCAAAAAACCCTCCCCAAACAGCACATGACGCAAAGAAAAAAAGAGGCGCAATGAGGTAGCTGTGTGAGTAAGATAAGCGACCCTAGTGGCCGACACAAACACCGGGCCCATCTAGGAGTGGCACTGCAGTGTCACGCAGGATGTCCCTTCCAAAAAACCCTCCCCAAACAGCACATGACGCAAAGAAAAAAAGAGGCGCAATGAGGTAGCTGTGTGAGTAAGATAAGCGACCCTAGTGGCCGACACAAACACCGGGCCCATCTAGGAGTGGCACTGCAGTGTCACGCAGGATGTCCCTTCCAAAAAACCCTCCCCAAACAGCACATGACGCAAAGAAAAATTAAAGAAAAAAGAGGTGCAAGATGGAATTGTCCTTGGGCCCTCTCACCCACCCTTATGTTGTATAAACAGGACATGCACACTTTAACCAACCCATCATTTCAGTGACAGGGTCTGCCACACGACTGTGACTGAAATGACGGGTTGGTTTGGACCCCCACCAAAAAAGAAGCAATTAATCTCTCCTTGCACAAACTGGCTCTACAGAGGCAAGATGTCCACCTCATCATCATCCTCCGATATATCACCGTGTACATCCCCCTCCTCACAGATTATCAATTCGTCCCCACTGGAATCCACCATCTCAGCTCCCTGTGTACTTTGTGAAGGCAATTGCTGCTGGTCAATGTCTCCACGGAGGAATTGATTATAATTAATTTTAATGAACATCATCTTCTCCACATTTTCTGGATGTAACCTCGTACGCCGATTGCTGACAAGGTGAGCGGCGGCACTAAACACTCTTTCGGAGTACACACTTGTGGGAGGGCAACTTAGGTAGAATAAAGCCAGTTTGTGCAAGGGCCTCCAAATTGACTCTTTTTCCTGCCAGTATAAGTACGGACTGTGTGACGTGCCTACTTGGATGCGGTCACTCATATAATCCTCCACCATTCTTTCAATGGTGAGAGAATCATATGCAGTGACAGTAGACGACATGTCCATAATCGTTGTCAGGTCCTTCAGTCCGGACCAGATGTCAGCATCAGCAGTCGCTCCAGACTGCCCTGCATCACCGCCAGCGGGTGGGCTCGGAATTCTGAGCCTTTTCCTCGCACCCCCAGTTGCGGGAGAATGTGAAGGAGGAGATGTTGACAGGTCGCGTTCCGCTTGACTTGACAATTTTCTCACCAGCAGGTCTTTCAACCCCAGCAGACTTGTGTCTGCCGGAAAGAGAGATCCAAGGTAGGCTTTAAATCTAGGATCGAGCACGGTGGCCAAAATGTAGTGCTCTGATTTCAACAGATTGACCACCCGTGAATCCTTGTTAATCGAATTAAGGGCTCCATCCACAAGTCCCACATGCCTAGCGGAATCGCTCCGTGTTAGCTCCTCCTTCAATGTCTCCAGCTTCTTCTGCAAAAGCCTGATGAGGGGAATGACCTGACTCAGGCTGGCAGTGTCTGAACTGACTTCACGTGTGGCAAGTTCAAAGGGCATCAGAACCTTGCACAACGTTGAAATCATTCTCCACTGCGCTTGAGACAGGTGCATTCCACCTCCTATATCGTGCTCAATTGTATAGGCTTGAATGGCCTTTTGCTGCTCCTCCAACCTCTGAAGCATATAGAGGGTTGAATTCCACCTCGTTACCACTTCTTGCTTCAGATGATGGCAGGGCAGGTTCAGTAGTTTTTGGTGGTGCTCCAGTCTTCTGTACGTGGTGCCTGTACGCCGAAAGTGTCCCGCAATTCTTCTGGCCACCGACAGCATCTCTTGCACGCCCCTGTCGTTTTTTAAAAAATTCTGCACCACCAAATTCAAGGTATGTGCAAAACATGGGACGTGCTGGAATTTGCCCATATTTAATGCACACACAATATTGCTGGCGTTGTCCGATGCCACAAATCCACAGGAAAGTCCAATTGGGGTAAGCCATTCCGCGATGATCTTCCTCAGTTGCCGTAAGAGGTTTTCAGCTGTGTGCGTATTCTGGAAAGCGGTGATACAAAGCGTAGCCTGCCTAGGCAAGAGTTGGCGTTTGCGAGATGCTGCTACTGGTGCCGCCGCTGCTGTTCTTGCGGCGGGAGTCCATACATCTACCCAGTGGGCTGTCACAGTCATATAGTCCTGACCCTGCCCTGCTCCACTTGTCCACATGTCCGTGGTTAAGTGGACATTGGGTACAACTGCATTTTTTAGGACACTGGTGAGTCTTTTTCTGACGTCCGTGTACATTCTCGGTATCGCCTGCCTAGAGAAGTGGAACCTAGATGGTATTTGGTAACGGGGGCACACTGCCTCAATAAATTGTCTAGTTCCCTGTGAACTAACGGCGGATACCGGACGCACGTCTAACACCAACATAGTTGTCAAGGCCTCAGTTATCCGCTTTGCAGCAGGATGACTGCTGTGATATTTCATCTTCCTCGCAAAGGACTGTTGGACAGTCAATTGCTTACTGGAAGTAGTACAAGTGGGCTTACGACTTCCCCTCTGGGATGACCATCGACTCCCAGCAGCAACAACAGCAGCGCCAGCAGCAGTAGGCGTTACATGCAAGGATGCATCGGAGGAATCCCAGGCAGGAGAGGACTCGTCAGAATTGCCAGTGACATGGCCTGCAGGACTATTGGCATTCCTGGGGAAGGAGGAAATTGACACTGAGGGAGTTGGTGGGGTGGTTTGCGTGAGCTTGGTTACAAGAGGAAGGGATTTACTGGTCAGTGGACTGCTTTCGCTGTCGCCCAAAGTTTTTGAACTTGTCACTGACTTATTATGAATGCGCTGCAGGTGACGTATAAGGAAGGATGTTCCGAGGTGGTTAACGTCCTTACCCCTACTTATTACAGCTTGACAAAGGCAACACACGGCTTGACACCTGTTGTCCGCTTTTCTGTTGAAATACCTCCACACTGAAGAGCTGATTTTTTTGGTATTTTCACCAGGCATGTCAACGGCCATATTCCTCCCACGGACAACAGGTGTCTCCCCGGGTGCCTGACTTAAACAAACCACCTCACCATCAGAATCCTCCTGGTCAATTTCCTCCCCAGCGCCAGCAACACCCATATCCTCCTCATCCTGGTGTACTTCAACACTGACATCTTTAATCTGACTATCAGGAACTGGACTGCGGGTGCTCCTTCCAGCACTTGCAGGGGGCGTGCAAATGGTGGAAGGCGCATGCTCTTCACGTCCAGTGTTGGGAAGGTCAGGCATCGCAACCGACACAATTGGACTCTCCTTGTGGATTTGGGATTTCGAAGAACGCACAGTTCTTTGCGGTGCTTTTGCCAGCTTGAGTCTTTTCAGTTTTCTAGCGAGAGGCTGAGTGCTTCCATCCTCATGTGAAGCTGAACCACTAGCCATGAACATAGGCCAGGGCCTCAGCCGCTCCTTGCCACTCCGTGTGGTAAATGGCATATTGGCAAGTTTACGCTTCTCCGATGACAATTTTATTTTAGGTTTTGGAGTCCTTTTTTTACTGATATTTGGTGTTTTGGATTTGACATGCTCTGTACTATGACATTGGGCATCGGCCTTGGCAGACGACGTTGCTGGCATTTCATCGTCTCGGCCATGACTAGTGGCAGCAGCTTCAGCACGAGGTGGAAGTGGATCTTGATCTTTCCCTAATTTTGGAACCTCAACATTTTTGTTCTCCATATTTTAATAGGCACAACTAAAAGGCACCTCAGGTAAACAATGGAGATGGATGGATACTAGTATACTTATGGATGGACTGCCGAGTGCCGACACAGAGGTAGCTACAGCCGTGGACTACCGTACTGTGTCTGCTGCTAATATAGACTGGATGATAATGAGATGAAATCAATATATATATATGTATGTATATATAATATCACTAGTACTGCAGCCGGACAGGTAGATAATATATTTATTAGGTAATGATGACTGATGACGGACCTGCTGGACACTGTCAGCTCAGCAGCACCGCAGACTGCTACAGTAAGCTACTATACTATAGTAGTATGTACAAAGAAGAAAAAAAAAAAAAACCACGGGTAGGTGGTATACAATTATGGATGGACTGCCGAGTGCCGACACAGAGGTAGCTACAGCCGTGGACTAACGTACTGTGTCTGCTGCTAATATAGACTGGATGATTGATAATGAGATGAAATCAATATATATATATGTATGTATATATAATATCACTAGTACTGCAGCCGGACAGGTAGATAATATATTTATTAGGTAATGATGACTGATGACGGACCTGCTGGACACTGTCAGCTCAGCAGCACCGCAGACTGCTACAGTAAGCTACTATACTATAGTAGTATGTACAAAGAAGAAAGAAAAAAAAAAAACCACGGGTAGGTGGTATACAATTATGGATGGACTGCCGACACAGAGGTAGCTACAGCCGTGGACTAACGTACTGTGTCTGCTGCTAATATAGACTGGATGATTGATAATGAGATGAAATCAATATATATATGTATGTATATATAATATCACTAGTACTGCAGCCGGACAGGTAGATAATATATTTATTAGGTAATGATGACTGATGACGGACCTGCTGGACACTGTCAGCTCAGCAGCACCGCAGACTGCTACAGTAAGCTACTATACTCTATAGTAGTATGTACAAAGAAGAAAGAAAAAAAAAAACACGGGTAGGTGGTATACAATTATGGATGGACTGCCGAGTGCCGACACAGAGGTAGCTACAGCCGTGGACTAACGTACTGTGTCTGCTGCTAATATAGACTGGATGATTGATAATGAGATGAAATCAATATATATATGTATGTATATATAATATCACTAGTACTGCAGCCGGACAGGTAGATAATATATTTATTAGGTAATGATGACTGATGATGGACCTGCTGGACACTGTCAGCTCAGCAGCACCGCAGACTGCTACAGTAAGCTACTATACTATAGTAGTATGTACAAAGAAGAAAAAAAAAAAAAAACCACGGGTAGGTGGAATACAATTATGGATGGACTGCCGAGTGCCGACACAGAGGTAGCTACAGCCGTGGACTAACGTACTGTGTCTGCTGCTAATATAGACTGGATGATTGATAATGAGATGAAATCAATATATATATGTATGTATATATAATATCACTAGTACTGCAGCCGGACAGGTAGATAATATATTTATTAGGTAATGATGACTGATGACGGACCTGCTGGACACTGTCAGCTCAGCAGCACCGCAGACTGCTACAGTAAGCTACTATACTCTATAGTAGTATGTACAAAGAAGAAAGAAAAAAAAAAAACCACGGGTAGGTGGTATACAATTATGGATGGACTGCCGAGTGCCGACACAGAGGTAGCTACAGCCGTGGACTAACGTACTGTGTCTGCTGCTAATATAGACTGGATGATTGATAATGAGATGAAATCAATATATATATGCATGTATATATAATATCACTAGTACTGCAGCCGGACAGGTAGATAATATATTTATTAGGTAATGATGACTGATGACGGACCTGCTGGACACTGTCAGCTCAGCAGCACCGCAGACTGCTACAGTAAGCTACTATACTATAGTAGTATGTACAAAGAAGAAAGAAAAAAAAAAAAACCACGGGTAGGTGGTATACAATTATGGATGGACTGCCGAGTGCCGACACAGAGGTAGCTACAGCCGTGGACTAACGTACTGTGTCTGCTGCTAATATAGACTGGATGATTGATAATGAGATGAAATCAATATATATATGTATGTATATATAATATCACTAGTACTGCAGCCGGACAGGTAGATAATATATTTATTAGGTAATGATGACTGATGACGGACCTGCTGGACACTGTCAGCTCAGCAGCACCGCAGACTGCTACAGTAAGCTACTATACTATAGTAGTATGTACAAAGAAGAAAGAAAAAAAAAACCACGGGTAGGTGGTATACAATTATGGATGGACTGCCGAGTGCCGACACAGAGGTAGCTACAGCCGTGGACTAACGTACTGTGTCTGCTGCTAATATAGACTGGATGATTGATAATGAGATGAAATCAATATATATATGTATGTATATATAATATCACTAGTACTGCAGCCGGACAGGTAGATAATATATTTATTAGGTAATGATGACTGATGACGGACCTGCTGGACACTGTCAGCTCAGCAGCACCGCAGACTGCTACAGTAAGCTACTATACTCTATAGTAGTATGTACAAAGAAGAAAGAAAAAAAAAAACCACGGGTAGGTGGTATACAATTATGGATGGACTGCCGAGTGCCGACACAGAGGTAGCTACAGCCGTGGACTAACGTACTGTGTCTGCTGCTAATATAGACTGGATGATTGATAATGAGATGAAATCAATATATATATGTATGTATATATAATATCACTAGTACTGCAGCCGGACAGGTAGATAATATATTTATTAGGTAATGATGACTGATGACGGACCTGCTGGACACTGTCAGCTCAGCAGCACCGCAGACTGCTACAGTAAGCTACTATACTATAGTAGTATGTACAAAGAAGAAAGAAAAAAAAAACCACGGGTAGGTGGTATACAATTATGGATGGACTGCTGAGTGCCGACACAGAGGTAGCTACAGCCGTGGACTAACGTACTGTGTCTGCTGCTAATATAGACTGGATGATTGATAATGAGATGAAATCAATATATATATGTATGTATATATAATATCACTAGTACTGCAGCCGGACAGGTAGATAATATATTTATTAGGTAATGATGACTGATGACGGACCTGCTGGACACTGTCAGCTCAGCAGCACCGCAGACTGCTACAGTAAGCTACTATACTCTATAGTAGTATGTACAAAGAAGAAAGAAAAAGAAAAAACCACGGGTAGGTGGTATACAATTATGGATGGACTGCCGAGTGCCGACACAGAGGTAGCTACAGCCGTGGACTAACGTACTGTGTCTGCTGCTAATATAGAGTCTAGACTGGATGATAAATTATTGATAATGAGATGAAATCAATATAATATCACTAGTACTGCAGCCGGACAGGTACTATATATATTTATTATGTAATGACTGATGACGGACCTGCTGGACACTGTCAGGTCAGCACAGCACCGCAGACTGCTACAGTAAGCTACTATAGTAGTATGTATAAAGAAGAATGAAATAAAAAAAAAACCACGGGTAGGTGGTATACAATATTATATATATATATATTATATACAATTATATATATATATATATATATATATATATATATTAAACTGGTGGTGATTGATTATTAAACTGGTGGTCACTTCAGGACAGGTCACGTTGCAACTTGCAACTAGTACTCCGAGGCCTAAGCAGACAATCACAAAATATATTATTATACTGGTGGTCAGTGTGGTCACAACAATGGCAGTGTGGCACTGACTCTGGCAGCAAAAGTGTGCACTGTACGTTATATGTACTCCTGAGTCCTGCTCTCAGACTCTAACTGCTCCCCACTGTCAGTGTCTCCCCCACAAGTCAGATAATACACTTACAGTCACACTATCTAATCTATAAATATCACTTCAGCAAGTAGTATAGTAGTATACAGTAGTACTCCTCCTAATAATGCTCCCCGAAAATACTGTGTCTCTCTCTTCTCTAAACGGAGAGGACGCCAGCCACGTCCTCTCCCTATGACTCTCAATGCACGTGTGAAAATGGCGGCGACGCGCGGCTCCTTATATAGAATCCGAGTCTCGCGAGAATCCGACAGCGTGATGATGACGTTCGGGCGCGCTCGGGTTAGCCGAGCAAGGCGGGAAGATCCGAGCCTGCTCGGACCCGTGTAAAAAACCTGAAGTTCGGGCGGGTTCGGATTCAGAGGAACCGAACCCGCTCATCTCTACTTTTTACCAGTGTTGGAACGAAAGGAACCCCTATCATTTGACCTAACAGGTTTGCAGGAGAGGCTTCTGCAGGGTCGAAGGAGTTATGCGTAAACTCAAGCCACACCTCAACATCCTTCACTCCGAAGGCCATGATGTGCAGCACGTGCTGCTTGCACCTGAACTCTTCTTCATACCGGAGCCATGCGAGAGGCCGGTTGGAACAAAACAGACCATGAATCATGCGCAGATATCGCATGATGTTCATGGCCTCTTCTGGTCGCGTATCCAAATAACAGGCTGAGAAGGTGTAGAACCCCCTGAGCCAGTTAACATAAGACCGATAGGCGTCCTCAGCCTATCCCACTTTTTTTCTTGGCAACCACCAATGCCTTGCGGGTCTTGGATGTTACGGCAAAGACATCCACATATTTCCCACTATTGATATGATCACGTATCCGTGGGCGGAGAACGCGTAAAACCTTGGTGTAAGGGCAACGCACAACATTGCTGGGGCTGCCCTCTTCTGGACTACTGCTGCTATGCCTATGGCGACGCACTTACTGTGCTTGCGGGAACACCCGTGCCTACGGCGTTTACCCTTGGAACACTCGGCATGCCTATCGCCACTTGCATCCTCAGCTGTGCCAACCAGCTGACCCTGTGCGCAATCAACATCAGTCTCAACTGATGAAGAAGCTTGTGAATCCTGGCTTGGCCCGGCTGATGAGGATCCAGCTATCAACAGAATCGCTCTCCACCATGTCTACCGGATCTGAAACACATGTGGGAACAGAAAGGGCCTGCGAAGAGCCAGGCAATTGGTTACTTGCAGACACCTGTGCACCGGACCCATCGGCAACTAATGGTTGCTGTCCGGCAGAAGAGCCTGAAGCCACGCACAACGTCGTTAGTTGTGTGATTAGTGGGGCCATGGCTGACCGCAAATAACTGACCTGCCCCACCGATCCACTCCCGGATGCCTGCGCTGTCAATAGAGGAGTTAAAGACCCTATCACTGAAACCTGTAGCGCGGTAACGGCCCCTGGGTTCCCGGCCGGAGGCTTGGGGCCAGTCGCTGGCGTAGCAGGGAGCATAAAACCACTAATAGCAGGTTCCCCACCAGCCAAAAGCTGACCACCTCCATCCTGAGGCATAGACCCCTGAGCTGTGAGCCTAGCCCTACGCCTAGGGACTTTCTGAGACAGGCTGACATCGGGCAGAGGGTTCACAGCCCGATGGGAAATACCCCAATCAGACCGACCCGGAATGGCCGCTGATGCCCAAACGCCTACCACAGTAGACTGAGCAGTATGAGAAGCAAGGGTCACCCCCTGTCCTGGTTCAGCTGCACCACGCGTCCTGCCACACCGTGTCCGAGCCCGGACTCCGAGTGACAAAAAGGGTGTACGTGCCACAGCCAGCGCTCGTGTCCCGGGACCCTGCGAGGTCCCCCCAGGGTTAAAATTAGTAGGGACTAATCCCCTGGAGGCTGGCACTTCATGACCCCTCAGGGGATAAAATTGTCTGTCCCCTTGTGCATCCGCTGTGGGTCATAACAGTGGGGACCAAACCCCTGGAGGCTAGCACAGCAGTACCTCCAGTGGAGAAAACATCCTGGTCCCTTATCCGTGCCCCCGCCGCAGCCTGACCCGCGCACCATATGTAGCGGTGGGGTCTGATGCGGAGGCAGAGGGAACACTAGCGTTAAGAGCCAGGACCCGCCACCGGCCTCCAGAGCACGTCACGGGTCCCCCGGCGGCAGCTGCCACCAGACCGGGCAACCCCAGCGACCACACCTGCCGCAGCAGCTCCTCACGACTGCACATGGGGAGGAAACTACTGCCAAGTGGGAAGCTCCACTGAAGCCGTTGCGTTCCCAAGGTAGCGGGCGGGGGGGGGGGGGGGGGGCACCTGTCTGAGTGGGCGAGCGGCCATTGTATCAGTTTAAGCAAAACCCTGGGCATGAAAAGGAAAAGGGGGAATGGTAAGATAGCAAGGAGTAAACGGAAAAATCCAAAGAGAAAGAGGCAGATGAAACTCCTGCCTCACACAAAATGTCCGCTAACTCCTCCCTTACACTCCCATTATTCTAATTAAAATCCTGCCCTCCAAACCTATTAACTGTTTAATAACCTAACCAAACTGTGCAAAGCTCATACAATCCTACAGCCTTGATATTTACGATCGCCGCAGCCTGACCCGCGCACCATATGTAGCGGTGGGGTCTGATGCAGAGGCAGAGGGAACACTAGCGTTAAGAGCCAGGACCCGCCACCGGCCTCCAGAGCACGTCACGGGTCCCCCGGCGGCAGCTGCCACCAGACCGGGCAACCCCCGCGACCACACCTGCCGCAGCAGCTCCTCACGACCGCACATGGGGAGGAGACTACTGCCAAGTGGGAAGCTCCACTGAAGCCGTTGCGTTCCCAAGGCAGCGGGCGGGGGGGGGGGGGGGGGCACCTGTCTGAGTGGGCGAGCGGCCATTGTATCAGTTTAAGCAAAACCCTGGGCATGAAAAGGAAAAGGGGGAATGGTAAGATAGCAAGGAATAAACGGTAAAATCCAAAGAGAAAGAGGCAGATGAAACTCCTGCCTCACACAAAATGTCCGCTAACTCCTCCCTTATACTCCCATTATTCTAATTAAAATCCTGCCCTCCAAACCTATTAACTGTTTAATAACCTAACCAAACTGTGCAAAGCTCATACAATCCTACAGCCTTGATATTTACGAACGCTTGCGCTTATTGCACTCGCTCTTCATTACTTTAGTTTAAAAATGTCTAAGAAATCTGTTATTAAGACTTAAAAAACAAACAAACAAACAAACATATATGTATATGATAGAAGATTCTGAAGAGTTATAAAACATCTTCAGATTCTTCCATCAGTTTCAAAAGGCACCACTGTGCAGCCGGGATGTCACTAGCCTGTACATCTGCATCCCTCATGACGCGGGTGTACAGGCAGTGGTGGATTTGTTAACTGATAATCCCCACTATAAGGGACCACCCTATAAATTTATTTGTGAATTTGCTGACATTGGTGGTCACGAGGAATTACTTCATATTCAATGGTTGTTTTTGCATGAAGCTACGCGGGTGTGCGATGGGGTCCATTGTGGCCCCAACGTACGCCAATGCGTTTATGTATCAGGTGGAGCAATCACTAATTTACAACACCTACTCAAGCAATTCCCTTATGCTTTATTTAAGATTCATAGACAATCTCCTTACAGTTTGGACAGGAGATAGAGAAACGCTCAAAGAAATCCTTAATAATCACAACAAATCAGATAGTGTGGTCAAATTGACTTAAGGTCCATATAGATGGGCCGATGTGGGAGAGATGTGTGCTGACCGAACCGCTCAGCAAACATCTCTCCCCCCGCTCAGCACAGCGCGATGTGTGCTGAGCGTGCGGGGGGAGACGGGGGCGCTCATTTCACCCAGCGGGTGAAGTGAGCGACCCGCTAGATTGGCCTGCATACAGGCCAATCTAGCACCAGCGATAGCGATGCGCGGGGCTGCGCATCGCTATCACTGTAGGGGGTACACACGGAGCGATAATGCTTAAATTCTAAGCAATCTAGTCAGATTGCTTAGAATATCGCTCCGTGAGTACCCTCCTTAACAATATGGGTGGAATTCAAATGTTTGAAAAGTCGGTTGGGTGTCTGTTTTTTACTGTCTATTAGATAGGGGGGGGGGGGGGAGACTAAACTGACTCTTCAAACATTTGATTCTCCCCCAATAAGTACAGAAAATATACACTTTTTGGCTATTGACATGTGGATTGTGGAGGATTAAATCATAACTAATCTACATGTCAGACATACTGATAGTAACACCATACTGCAACATGACAGTTTTCACCTATTCCCCTTAAGACAGGGACTTCCCTATTCACAAATACTACATGCAAAACGCATAACTAGTGAACCTGGTTCAACAGAGCAAGCTTTAAACCAGATGGTTACTAAGTTTCAGCAAAGAGGCTATAAGTCAACTAACCTTAGGGCCATTAAGACTAATGGTGCATAGACACGGATAGATTTGGCAAAAAATGTGGGCATTCCCAGTTGATTGGAATGACCAATCTTTCAAATCATTCTGTGTGTATGAAAGATATATCTGCCGATGCGCATACCCGCCGCTCGTTTATAGGGGTGGTCTTCAGTTTGCCAGCGGCCGGGCTCCCGATGACCAGCATACTGGCGCTGGAATCCCGACCGCCGGCATACCGACAGCTTTTCTCCCTCTTGGGGGTCCACGACCCCCTGGAGGGAGAATAGATAGAGTGGCGCGCGTAGCACTCCACCGAGCCCGCAAGGGGCTCATTTGCGCATGCCCAGCTGTCGGTATGCTAGACCAATCTTTTGCATTGTGTTCAAATTGTTTTGGGTGTATGCACGATGAGCGATTTGGTGAAAGCTGAACGACTGGCTAACCACTCCCCACCACCTTTTCCTCATTCTGTGCCAGGCTGGATGGAGAAGAGACAAAGACAGCATTTCATCTGTTTTGTTTTCACAGTTTCTACAAGCAGCATGTAAGTACATGTTGCTGAAAGGCTGCTGGCCACCAATGTATTTATAAAGCTTGCAGTAATGTACTTTTCACTGTCTACCAATCTGTCCCATACCGGTGTAAAGTCACACACTGGCCAGCATTGTTTATGCAGTGTCCCCCATGCCACTCCCTATATACTTCTGCACAGTGATGAATGTCCCCAGACACTGGCCTGTATTGTTTATGCAGTGCTAAAATGGAAGGTGCTTTTTATATCCTTAACTTCAGCTACACCCTTTATTTAGATTTTACCCAAGACAAGATCAATCTTGTGTATTTTTGTGTAAACGATAATTCTTAAAGATCAATCGTTTGTCCAGTCAATCACTGTTTGACACCAAATTGTTTGTCCTGGAAATTGTAAACGATATTGGATCGTTTGCCAAATCTATCCGTGTGTATGCACCTTAAGGTAGATAATATTTATCTGCATTACTACACCGCCCACTCACCCCGCCGGAGCCGCGGCCGCCCGAAAAGGGGATGTGGCCTAATATAAAGGGGGCGTGGCCTCATGGATCGCCTCTTCTTTACTTCGGGGGCTTATCCCGCTTGCCTGGAGATGCTGGCTGCCCCTGGAGACTTGGCAGCGTGCAGTGCCGGCTCCTTATCTGTGACAGGAGACGAGTGCTGCAGAGGATTATCACACTGCAGCACTCGGCTCCAGTCACTGCAGAAGATCCGGCGCTTTGGTGTCACCCCTTCTGATGCCACTGGACCATAGTATAGCCAGTATTAGATATACAATTATCGATCAAATACCTACATCATTAAGGGGAGGCAATCGTGGTAAAAAATAGTTGCAACTTGAGAGCAAATGGTTCAATCAATTAGATACTTTGTTCCTCCGAGGGTTAAATGAGACTCTAGGATTACATTGTTTAATTTAAAAGGAATCACGTTAAATAGTTGTTACAATTAATTCCTGCTGACATTGGTTATGTAATATGTATAGTACAAGCACAGTTATATACTAATTATACTGTACATAATTAACCTTCAGTGTTACAAACTGGCAATGTTTTTAAAAATGTTTTTAATATCACGTTTTATTTTATTATTGTTGAGTAGGTTGCTGGGACAACGCGTTGATTTGCTGACCTGTTCCTGCGCAGCCTGATGACATCATAGGCCAGCGCACCAGTCATCTGCATATGGTGGGATGCATTGGCTGCGTGGGACAGGTGAGTACAAGCAATGCTGGGGGAGGTACTGTATGGACATAAATGTCTGTGACATCATTTCACAAGTTAATCCCTGACATCGGGTTGCCACTTGAAACGTTGTATTAAAAGTCAATAAAGAAGTCACTACATGAAAGACTCATGAGTGCCGCCTCATTTCACCTACTACATACGGGCTACTCAAACCCTAGGAGGGCACCGGAGCACTTCATCATTACACAGAGACGAGTGCCGGGTTTGCTATTTGTGTGTATATATGTATAAATAAATATATATATATATATATATATATATATATATAGTAGGGGGATAAGGGTACCGGCGACTATTGTTGTGTGAGTACGCAAAAGGTTACTGTTAAAAGGTATGATTCATGAGCCAAAAAATATAAAATTTGAACAAACAGTTTTAATAGCACATATAGATAAGATGTTTAAAAAGGTCATAAAACATCCAAAGACAAGTAAAAAAGGTAAAAAGATAAAAAGGTAAGGACTTAGCTTTTTAAAATAGGCAAGGGGGTCGCTGCAGGGAACCCAACGCGTTTCGTCACATCAGACTTCTTCAAAGGCCCCAACGCGTTGGGTTCCCTGCAGCGACCCCCTTGCCTATTTTAAAAAGCTAAGTCCTTACCTTTTTATCTTTTTACCTTTTGTACTTGTCTTTGGATGTTTTATGACCTTTTTAAACATCTTATCTATATGTGCTATTAAAACTGTTTGTTCAAATTTTATATTTTTTGGCTCATGAATCATACCTTTTAACAGTAACCTTTTGCGTACTCACACAACAATAGTCGCCGGTACCCTTATCCCCCTACTATATATCCTTTAGGCAGCATTGTACTAGTGTTGCAACCTTAAGGGGTGGCAGACACCTTTAACAAGGTGGTTGTGTTTTTAATTAATTTTTTAGCATACGATTTTCATCACTGAGATTTTAATCCACAAGTGGCGCTGTATCATCCTTCGCATATATATATATATATATATATATATATATAATGTGCAGCATACAATGTTTTACTGAGACAGTCCATCCATCTTGTCGATATTTTGTAATGTAACTCACAGGGACAGTGGTAGCAATAACTGCTGTCCTTTTCAGTTACATCTCCGTCATATTGGAAGTGTGCTCCTCCTGAGAACCTGACACTGCTCATGAGCAGAGTATCAGATTTGGGAGCAGGATGGAGACGGATTGTAAGATTCCTCTCCTGCGAGGAAGCCTGCATCTGAAAAAGGCCTAAACAGAATGGCAGATAGGGTGAGACTGCAGTCCCCATTGGCATTGATGGGGACTGCAGTCTGCAATGGTAGTTAGCCTTTTGCAGGCGATTTCATAGCCAGGATACATAAAAGTAGAGATGTGCGGCGGGCACTTTTCGTGATTTGTGTTTTGGTTTTGGTTCTGGTTCCATGCTCGTGTTTTGGATCTGGATTGGTTTTGCCAAAACCATCCTTTCGGGTTTTGGTTTTGGATCTGGATGATTTTTGAAAAAAACATAAAAACAGCTAAAATCACAGAATTTGGGGGTGATTTTGCTCCTACAGTATTATTAACCTCAATAACATTCATTTCCATTCATTCCCAGTCTATTCTGAACACCTCACACCTCACAATATTGTTTTTAGGCCAAAAGGTTGCACCGAGGTGGCTGTATGACTAAGCTAAGCCACACAAGTGGGCGGAACAAACACCTGGCCCATCTGGGAGTGGCACTGTAGTGGCAGACAGGATAGCACTTAAAAAAAAATAGGCCCCAAACAGCACATCATGCAAAGAAGAAAAAGAGGTGCAATGAGGTAGCTGTATGACTAAGCTAAGCGACATAAGTGTGCGGCACAAACACCTGGCCCATCTAGGAGTGGCACTGCAGTGGCAGACAGGATGGCACTTAAAAAAAACTAGGCCCCAAACTGCACATCATGCAAAGAAGTAAAAGAGGTGCGATGAGGTAGCTGTTTGACTAAGCTAAGCGACACAAGTGTGCAGCACAAACACCTGGCCCATCTAGGGTTGGCACTGCAGTCCCACTGCACTAATGGCGGATACCGGACGCACATCTAACACCAACATAGCTGTCAAGGCCTCAGTTATCCGCTTTGCAACAGGATGACTGCTGTCATATTTCATCTTCCTCGCAAAGGACTGTTGGACAGTCATTTGCTTAGTTGAAGTAGTACAAGTGGTCTTCCGACTTCCGCTCTGGGATGACGATCGACTCCCAGCAGCAACAACAGCAGTGGCAGCATCAGCAGTAGGAGGAAGTGGGTGATCTTTCCCTATTTTATCCTCCAAATTTTTGTTCTCCATTATTTTTCTGGAGATATATAACAAAATGCAGCACAGGAGAGCGTACCTCTACACCACACAGGGCAAACCCTGTAAAAATTATTTGGATTAAATATTAATAACCCCTTTATTTGGAGTAAATAATATACAGCACATGACAGCACGACTGAACTTATGTGGCAGAACCAGTGGACTGGATTTATACACCAGTACCACTGGATTTATACGGCAGTACCACTGGATGTATACAGCAGTATCACTGGATTTATACGGCAGTACCACTGGACATATAAGGCAGTATCACTGTATTTATACGGCAGTATCACTTGACTTATACGGCAGTATCACTGGACTGGATTTATACGCCAGTACCACTGGATGTATACAGCAGTATCACTGGATTTATACGGCAGTACCACTGGACATATACGGCAGTATCACTGTATTTATACGGCAGTATCACTGGACTTATACGGCAGTATCACTGGACTGGATTTATACGCCAGTACCACTGGATTTATATGGCAGTATCACTGGAATTATACGGCAGTACCACTGGATTTATATGGCAGTACCACTGGACTGGATTTATACGGCAGTACCACTGGACTTATATAGCAGTACCACTGGAATTATACGGCAGTATCACTGGAATTACACGGCAGTACCACTGGATTTGTACGCCAGTACCACTGGAATTATACGGCAGCATCACTGGATTTATACGGCAGTATCACTGGGATTATACAGCAGTATCACTGGATTTATATGGCAGTACCACTGGACATATACGGCAGTATCACTGGACTGGATTTATACGCCAGTACCACTGGATTTTTACAGCAGTACCACTGGACATATACGGCAGTAAAGCTGGAATTATATAGCAGTATCACTGGACATATACGGCAGTATAACTGGATTTATACGACAGTATCACTGGACATATACGGCAGTATCACTGGACTTATACGGCAGTATCACTGGACTGGATTTATACGCCAGTACCACTGGATTCATACGGCAGTATCACTGGACTTATACGACAGTATCACTGGACATATACGGCAGTACCACTGAACTTATACAGCAGTACAGGGATACCACCACTGGACTGATGCAGCCACAACACAGCACCACTGGATTGGACTTATACAGCAGCACGGACATATCGCAGCAGAGGACCACCACTGTGACTGGACCTGGACGGATGCAGCACAAGACACTACCACTGTACTGATGCAGGACAACATAGCACCACTAGACTGGATGTATACAGCTACACTGGATTTATGGCAGCAGAGGACACCACCACTGTGACTGGACTGATGCAGCATAATACACTACACTGGACTTAGTAGCACAAGACAGCACTGGAATCGCCACCCCACTTTCCCTCCCGCACAAACACTGATGACGGAGACACGTCCTCTCACTACACTCTCCAATGCCGATATGAAAATGGCGGAGACGCGCGGCTCCTTATATGAAATCCAAAACCCGCGAGAATCCAACAGCGGGATGATGATGTTTTGCCTTGTTCTGGTTTCCGAGTCAGGTGGGAAAACCCGAGCCGGGCTCTGATCCAGGCTCGGGTAGTGAAGTCCGGTAGGGTTCGGTTTTCAGGGAACCGAACCCGCTCATCTCCACATAAAAGTATGCATAAACTGAAGTTTTTGCATCATTTTATGAAAAAATGACTTGATAATTAGGCTTAATAGTCTCTCCTGATTGGTTAGCATAACAGAAAAAAAAGAAAATGCATATGCACACTCTATTAGCACTGCTAATCAGAATAATTATAATCATCTCTGCAATCTAACATAGAGCAAAATTGAGGTGCTTAGCATAAAGGAAACCAGGAGACCTCATCTGGTGGGTCCCTGACTCTAAAGTTCAAGTCCAGGGCACGGGACTCTTCAGGCCAGCACAGACCAATTGCCCCAAGCATTGGCGTTTCTATAATGGGTGCAGTGTGTGCGAGGCACACAGGCCCCAGGTCCAGGGGGGCCCACCCTGCACACACTGCACCCATTTGCTTAATACTTACCTCTCTGAAGTCCACCGTCGAAACCATCCTTTTTCAGCAGTGCAATAGAGTTTGAACACTAGGGGGAACAAACTCTATTGTGCCTGCTGAAAACTCTGGAAAGATGGCATGGCGGCCATTTTTCCGGAGTTTCGGGCATGCGCATTAGCAAAATCTTCGGGAAAATGGCCGCCGCGCTGTGTTCCCGGAGGTTTGCGCATGCGCAATAGAGTCTTTTCTCAGACTCTATTGCCACTGCCGCAGAGAAGGATGGCACCACTCCGGAGAGGTAAGTATTAAATGCTGTGCATCAGTCAGAGAGGAGGAGGCCCCAGAAGCAGCAGGCTGCACACGGGCCTCCTCCTCTCTTAAAACGCTCCTGGCCCCAAGGCATCACACTAGTGAAAGGTTTAAGTGTAAAAAAATGATACATAAGTAAGAAGCAGCAGCTATTTGTTAAGAGTGTTACATAAGTGAGAGGTAATAATTAGAAATGTGTTACATTTAATAGAAAATTAATTAGATGCTAAAAAAAAGCGCTAGATTGGGTGTTACAATATGATGCCCTAAAGCAGTCATGCCACGCCAACCCAGGGGGGCCTGTACGCCAAACTCTGCCCTAAAACTGAAAAATTGTGTACATTTATTCAGGACTTGCCATTCATAGTGACTTTACCAATATGCAGTCTGTAAATACCAGAGATCCATGCTAATTAAAAACACCATTGGACTTCACACACTAATTCTAAATATAAAAAGACTTGTAGTTCCACACAGAAAAAAAAGAAAATGCAGATGCACACACTATCTGCATTCTCTATTTCTGTGTGTGTAACTACAAGTCTCAGCATGGCAGCACCTCTTAATATATTTAGAATTAGGGTGTGTAGAACCCCCCACCCCCGTATTAGCAGAACAGAACAAGTGTGCTCTACCCCATGCCCTTGCATGATGGTTCAAGCCTTTGTCTAGTATAAAGTGACAAGTGCAAGTAGGCTATGAAGATGGCATAGACAGGGCAATCTGGAGCCAGTTAAGGTGCCTAGAAAGAAACCCAACTGCTTTCTATATGTCAGCTGGGTTCTTTATGGCTTACTAGTTTTGCGGAGCACTACACAGTGGAATTATGAAAATAAAGGGTCTTTGCTTGATGTTCAAGTGCTGCAGGAGGACATCCCTCCATGTCCACTACTCAAAAGTACTTTCATTTTCCTCATAGCTGGTGGAAAATGGGTCTGGATTCTTTACATTTATTGGGATGTATTTTGTGGCTTCCTGTCCTTCGGTAGAAAATGGACCAATTGCAAATCACTTCACTTCATAAATGAGGTACACAGCATGGACAATAAAAATAAATTAAGCACATTTGTTTGACGGAGGTGTAGCTCTCTCCCCTTGTCAAGGCAGTTCTATATAAAATATTATAAGCTGCTACAAGTGTTGTTATAAAACTGTGACATATGGTAATAACTGATAATGATTATAATCATCTGCAAAAAAAATACTCAGTATACATAAAAATGTATGCAGATTTATTCACCATGTTGTCATTATTATTTCTTTGTTTGCATTACCCTATCACTTTTATTGAGTCATATATATCACATCACTACAGGCAATCTGCTATAACATAAATTTATTTTATTTCTGCTTTCATAAAAACCATATTTAGATGCATTGGCATTCCTAGTTGCCAAACTGTGCCCAGACAGACAACACAGGGTGTGGTAAAATGGCATAAGTGTCAAAACTGATGCAAACAGCATTTATATGCAATACATTAATCCACCTACATATGTGATTTGCATAATAAAAGGAAGCTATTGCCTTATTTGCATTATGTGCATGCTGACAATCTGAGGTGGGTGAAATGTGTCTTATTTGCAGTGAAAGGAAAGACACATATTGCATATATTATATTCATATTTGCTGATATTTTCTTAAAGGTCTATGGAAGATCCCTGACAGCAGGCGCAGGTGGTATATGCGTAGGGATGGTATCTGTACTGCGGTGCTTGGGATGCCGGTGGTCAGAATACCGACAGCGGCATCCCGGAGTGCAGAATCCAACACTTGCTAGGTAAGTATTCTAACCCTCCACCTCTACCCACTCACCCTAACGCTCCGTACCTAGAGCCTAACCCTAACACGCCCCCCAACACCTAAGCTTCCCCACTTAGGGGTCTATTTACTAAGCTTTGGATGGAGATAAAGTACCAGCCAATCGGCTCCTAACTGCCATGTCGCAGGCTGTGTTTGAAAAAGGACAGTTAGGAGCCGATTGGCTGGTACTTTATCTCCACCGACTTTATCTTCATCCAAGGCTTAGTAAATAGACCTCTTAGTGCCTAATCCTCCCAGTATTGCCTAAACCTAACCTCCGACCGCAGCCTAATCCTAACCCTCCCTGGCATACTTATGAGTGGGATGCCGACAGACGGGAATCCGGCGCCGACATTGCCATTCATATCGGAATATCGGCATCGGTTTTCTGACTAGTGTTGGGATTCTGGCATTGGTAGCCCTACTGCCGGCATCCTGAACGCCGGTATGCTGACCGGATCCAGTGAATCGTATAATCACAGCCCCGGCCATTATGCTCAGTTCTGCAATTTGAGTCATCGAGCAGTGAAGTCATGATTATTTGATTCAACACAAATCATGTCATGAGGTCCCTGGACCTCCCACTTCACTGGGACACTGAGAGCTACTCATAATGTTCAAATCTGCAGGACATTCCAGGAGAGTGGGAACCATGATTCTATTTGCAATCAGAGGTGTAGCTAAGTGCCATGGTGCCCGGAGCAAGGGAATGTTTTGGCGCCCCCCTCCCTTGTAATGGATTGGGGCCCTGGCCAACATGTGGTGGCATGTTATATTTGAAAAGAAACAATATTTAAAAATCCTAAATTGGTGACAGGGTCGGTTCTAGACCTTGTGGAGCTTATGGTGAAACTTTCCGTCGGGTGCCCCCATAGAAATATAGAATGTGACGGCAGTTAAGAACCACTTGGCCCATCCAGTCTGTCTCTTTTTTTACCATATTTTTACCTCAAGCCTTATTTGATCCTTATTTCTTTGTAAGGATATCCTTATGTCTATCTCATGCATACTGTATTTAAATTGCTCTACTGTCTTATCCTCTACCACCTCTAATAGGAGGCTATTCCACTTGTCCACTACCCTTTCCGTGAAGTCATTTTTCCTTAACTTTCCCCCTCTCCAGTTTTAGTTCATGTCCTCGCGTTCTAATACTTATCTTCCTTTGAAGAATATTTCTCTCCTGGACCTTGTAAAACCCTTGGTATATGTGAAAGTTTCTGTCATGTCCCCCCTTTCCCTTCTCTGCTTCAAACTATACATATTAAGATTTTTTTTGTCTTTCTGGGTATGTTTTGTGATGTAGGCCATGCACCATTTTAGTTGCCCTTCTTTGTACTGTCTCTAATGTATTAATATGCTTCTGAAGATATGGCCTCCAGAACTGAACACAGTATTCCAGATGAGGCCGTACCATTGACCTGTACCGCAGCATTATTACTTCTTTCTTTCTGCTGCTGATCCCTTTCCCAATGCAGCCAAGCATCTGACTAGCCTTCCTCATTGCCTTGTTACATTGCTTACCTGCCTTTAAGTCACCTGAAATAGTGACTCCTAGATCCTAGATCTCTGTAAAGTGCTGCGGAATATGTGTGCGCTATATAAATAACTGGTAATCATAGCACTGATGGTTCGATTCCTACCATGGCCCTAACTGTGTAGCATTTGTATATTCTCACTGTGCTTGCGTGGGTTTCCTCCTGGGACTCTGGTTTCTGCCCACAAAACAAAAATATACAAGTAGGTTAATTGGCTCCCAACAAAAATTAAGCTTCCGTGGGGCTGGGACTGATGTGAATGGCGAAATATTATCTGTAAAGCGGTGCGATATATATGTGTGCGCTATATAAAATAGGATTTTAATACCTACCGGTAAATCCTTTTCTCTTAGTCCGTAGAGGATGCTGGGGATGCTTCAAGAACCGTGGGGTATAGACGGGATCCGCAGGAGACATGGGCACACTATAAGACTTTGAATGGGTGTGAACTGGCTCCTCCCTCTATGCCCCTCCTCCAGACTCCAGTTATAGGAACTGTGCCCAGGGAGACGGACATTTCGAGGAAAAGGATTTATTAAATTATTTTAAGCTAAGGTGAGATACATACCACCTCACACCCCCAACACGCCGTACAACATGGCATCCAACAAACAACGCATGCAACGGCATGACCAACAACAGTCACTGATTGACTGAACTCAACGCAACATGAGCGTAACTATAACCAAACTGCAGATACAGCCCGCACTGGGACGGGCGCCCAGCATCCTCTACGGACTAAGTGAAAAGGATTTACCGGTAGGTATTAAAATCCTATTTTCTCATACGTCCTAGAGGATGCTGTGGATGCTTCAAGAACCATGGGGTTTATACCAAAGCTCTAGAACGGGCGGGAGAGTGCGGATGACTCTGCAGCACCGATTGACCAAACAAGAGGTCCTCCTCAGCCAGGGTATCAAACTTGTAAAACTTTGCAAAGGTGTTTGAACCCTACCAAGTAGCAGCTCGGCAAAGCTGTAATGCCGAAACTCCTCGGGCAGCCGCCCAGGATGAGCCCACCTTTCTGGTAGAATGGGCTTTCACCGATTTTGGTAATGGCAATCCTGCCGTTGAATGAGCCTGCTGAATCGTATTACAGATCCAGCGTGCAATAGTCTGCTTAGAAGCAGGAGCCCCAATCTTGTTGGGAGCCCATAGGACAAATAGAGCCTCTGTTTTCCTAATCTGAGCCGTTCTGGCAACATAGATTTTCAAAACTCTGACCACATCGAGAGACTTTGAATCCGCCAAGGCATCAGTAGCCACTGGCACCACAATAGGCTGGTTCACGTGTAATGAAGAAACCACTTTCGGTAGAAATTGCTGACGAGTTCTCAACTCCGCTCTATCAGCATGGAAAATTAAATAGGGGCATTTGTGAGACAAAGCCGCCAACTCAGACACTCGCCTTGCGGATGCCAAGGCCAACAACATGACTACTTTCCAAGTAAGAAATTTCAGTTCAACCTTACATAAAGGTTCAAACCAATGAGATTGCAGGAACTGCAACACTACATTAAGATCCCACGGTGCCACAGGAGGCACAAATGGAGGTTGAATGTGCAGCAAGCCTTTTACGAAGGTCTGAACTTCTGGAATAGAAGCCAATTCTTTCTGAAAAAAGATCGACAAGGCCGAAATCAGTACTTTAATAGAGCCTAACTTTAGGCCGCATCTACACCTGCTTGTAAGAAATGGAGCAAACGCCCCAGGTGAAATTCTTCTATAGGAGCCTTCTTGGATTCACACCAAGACGCATATTTTCTCCAAATACGGTGGTAATGCTTTGCCTTTACTTCTTTTCTAGCCTGAAGAAGTGTGGGAATTACTTCACTGGGAATACCCTTTCGGGCTAGGATTTGGCGTTCAACCGCCACGCCGTCAAACGTTGCCGCGGTAAGTCCTGATACACGCACGGCCCCTGTTGAAACAGGTCCTCCCAAAGAGGAAAAGGCAAGGGATCTTCTATGAGCAACTCCTGAAGATCTGGATACCAGGCCCTTTTTGGCCAATCCGGAACAATGAGGATCGCCTGAACCCTTGTTCTTCTTATAATTTTTATCACCTTTGGAATGAGTGGAAATGGAGGAAACACATATACCGACTGAAACACCCACGGTGTCACTAGGGCATCCACCGCTATCGCTTGAGGGTCCCTTGACCTGGAACAATATCTCTGAAGTTTCTTGTTGAGGCGGGACGCCATCATTTCTACTTGAGGAACTCCCCAATGACTTGTCACTTCTGCAAAGACCTCTTGATGAAGACCACACTCTCCTGGATGGAGATCGTGTCTGCTGAGGAAGTCTGCTTCCCAGTTGTCCACTCCTTGAATGAAGACCGCTGACAGAGCGCTGGCATGTCTTTCCGCCCAGCGAAGAACCTTCGTGGCCTCGGCCATCGCCGCTCTGCTCCTTTTTCCGCCTTGGCGGTTTGTGTACGCCACCGCTGTCACGTTGTCTGACTGAATCAAGACAGGCAGACCTCGAAGAAGATGTTCTGCTTGCCGTATGCCGTTGTAAATGGCCCTTAATTCCACAATGTTTATGTGTATGTAGCCATGTATTAATAAATAAATAAATATATGGGTAATTGATAAGATTAAAATGGTTCTGGGTATGCATATGGAATTCATATATCCTGGTTTATGTGTCCTATGTATGGAATAAAAGGTATGGATGTAATTTATAAGTTGTGTATATATATGTACATTTATGATTGTTTAGGAGATAATTACAGGAACTGTGTATTATACTGTATAAAAAAAAAAGTATATAGCTGTCAATAGGGATCACTTATGTTGCCTGAGTAGTGTGTTTCCCTCAGGCAGTTTAGATAGTGAACTTAAAAAGAAATATTTCTGTATATCGCGCCAACTGTGAACAGCAGCTTTAGTGCACCAGAAAGGACTCCTCACAGGTCCCCAAACAGTAGACAAAATAAAATATGTATGGTCACCAATGCGCTAATCACACATGTTCTTTAACAAGATCAAAATATCTTACATCAAACGATGTATCAGAAATAATCAGTCTCTATTCCAATGTTCCTCCCAGAATGGTCAGGGCACCGTGCGGAAGAGGACCTTGATTTAGAAATTATCCTCTTATCCTCACACATGTAGCTCCACCAGGGGATAGATGTTACCTGCAGAGTTAGATGCCAGCTCCCAGGTGACTGCGCAGAGTAACAATCAATCACGTCCTGGCACACTTCAGGTGCAGCTATGGAAATGCAAGCATGCGTCCTTAGTTATCATTATTTGGATGTAAATAGATGTAAATAGATGAGCTCCTCCTTCGGCTTCGGATGCATAAGAGTAAAAGGCAGTTCTACAGCAACATCACTAGATAACAAAGACACAGGAGAACATTAAATCAGACCGAGAAGAATCGCGCTCACAGTATTTTCAGAGACATGGCGGCCGCGTGGCGCACAAAGGCTGTACATCTATTTACATCCAAATAATGATAACTAAGGACGCATGCTTGCATTTCCATAGCTGCATCTGAAGTGTGCCAGGACGTGATTGATTGTTACTCTGCGCAGTCACCTGGGAGCTGGCGTCTAACTCTGCAGGTAACATCTATCCCCTGGTGGAGCTACATGTGTGAGGATAAGAGGATAATTTCTAAATCAAGGTCCTCTTCCGCACGGTGCCCTGACCATTCTGGGAGGAACATTGGAATAGAGACTGATTATTTCTGATACATCGTTTGATGTAAGATATTTTGATCTTGTTAAAGAACATGTGTGATTAGCGCATTGGTGACCATACATATTTTATTTAGTTTAGATAGTGAGTTTATGGCGGCAAGGCAGCTGTCTCGCGCTGACCGCGAGACAGAAGTAATACCCTGCAGGGCGGCAAAACGGGTGCTCTGTATGCATCGCAAGCCGCTATAGTGATAGCCTGCAGGGCGGGAAGGATGGGGTCCCTCGAGCCGCTATTCCGGACTGCGAGCCGCTGAAGGAGGCTACGCGCTGATTGGCAGCAGGGAGAAGATAGGGCCAATAGGAGCCTGCCGGTCAGCGCGAGCTTCTTGGTAAGGGGGATAAAAGTGGGTTCCCTCCGCTATAGAGCAGTCTGCAGTTCCCTCGGTCAGCGCACAGTACTTGGATGCTTCCCCTCCGCCATAGAGCTGTAATATTGGCGGAGGACGGCTCCATGACTGAGGCCAGCACCGAATAAAGCCAGTGTAAGGCACATTGATTAGTGGTGCTGTTGAAGTCTCTCCACTGCTATCACTCATCTAAGCTGTAAACAGGAGTGAGCAAAGGGAGAGAACTGAAACGGCCACTTATTGATATTTGCCTAGGGGTTTACAGAGCGTTCTGTATGCTATGCCTGCTGCCGCTGTTATTGAGCTGTAAACAGTGGGCGGTAGGTAGGCTGATGGCGCCACCCCTCCGATACACCTAAGAGCTTGGCACATTGAGAGTGTTTCTGCCTCCCGCTAAACACCAGCTGCAAACATTGGACAGGTGTGCGGAGCACTCTTTGATGTAATGCCCAGGAGAGTGATTTTGTCACAGATGACTTGTGAGTATAGCTGAGCCGGCAGCTAAAGTACCAAGCTGTCGGAAAAGAAGTTGAGGGAGAGAAAGCAGTAATTCCAGTGCAGCCTTACGTATGACAGAACCCAAGGACAGAGAGGTCAAGGAGCACAACTAATCGAGGAGTGGTGAGAAATAAAACATTGCACTCACCTGTTGCACTTATAAACACTTATCCACAAGGGACATTGACTCTTTATCAGTGGTAGTATAATAACTTATAATAATAGTGCAAGGAGAGATATGAACTGCCTTCATGGTGTATTTCATCGCAAGTGCTGAGATATCTGATTTCAAGAACACACATGTACTAAGTGAACTATTAGTATATTGCATGGGCAAGAGAAAGTTATCAAGAGTGTGCAGTTATACAGACTATAAGAACTGAATAACCAGAAATCACCCAGTGGAGGGAGATATATTAACTTGCAGTCTGGTTAAACAAAGTAACTTTAAGTATCAGGATCACTGCCAGACTGTTTACATAGACTGGATACAAAGGAAAAGGATACAATAGTGAAACCCAAACTGTCAGGCAAAGGGAAAGTGATTCACTCAGTGGAGGGAGATATATTAACTTGCATCATACAGTTTGGTTAAACAAAGTAACTTTAAGTGCCAGGATCACTGCCAGACTGTTTACATAGACTGGATACAGAGGAAAAGGATACAATAGTGAAACACAAACTGTCAGGCAAAGCAAAAGTAATTTATCCAGTGGAAACCTCCCTGACAGCAGAAAGAAAGATATTCAACTAATATATATGTATATGTAACTTATATTTTATTTTTCAGCAAAACCAGGAGAAGACTAAGCGCAGATACTTATTCAGCTTAAAGTAGCATAAAACATTTCAGGATACGTCATTATAGTCACTTTTCCAGAAGAGATATTACAAACTGCCAGAAAGCGAATGTATACAATATTTATAGAGTACTCATTTGATTAACCATATATATAATTTTTAAAGTAATATATAAAGTATGCATTTCTTCATATTGTCACTATTATGACAAATTCATGTATAATATATGTAAAGTGTGTCATGCATGACAGTTAGAATTGAAACCCAGGTGTACACCTAGGAATATTTTTAATATTTGCCTATGCATATCCGGTAGCTACCAAAAGGTAATTTTTTGTATTGCATGCAGGTGAAGCTGTATAGGCATTGAGGGTAGGATTAGAGGGGTGCGTGTAATTTACCAATTTGTACTTTCTTGTTATATTACAATCTTTGAAATATTATATCACTATAACTATTAAAATTATCACTTTTGGTTTAAACATAAGAAAGCAGTAGTAGAGTGTTAATATTATTTATTACATCAAAATATCACCAGCTGCCCCAAGCCAGCCTAATAAATAATAATAAATAACATCTGAATTAAGCTTGGGTGGAGGCAATTTAGTGTTAATATTTTAGCAGTGTTTAGCACATTATTAGGACGTAACTAGGGGTTACATAGTGGAGGCACTGCTGAGATCCCAATAAATAAGATTACCCCATTACATCTGCATAAATTAAAAGGTAGTCAGTATGGAAAATATAACAGGAAAAGATATTTTCCTTTGGAGTCGGCAGAAAGGGAAAGACCCTCGTAAATGCATAGCTGTAGGGGGAAACTTCTCAGCTTTCTCTGATACAGATGTTATTTCTCAAATAAGTACTCTATTTGGTGTAGTACAACCCCAAGTGATTGATAAATGGAGAGGGGAATTGGGAATGATATGCGCCATTTTGATAGAAAATAAAAATGAATTAGATCCCTATTTAATTCCTGCAATGATGATGGTAGATAGAGATACTGGTAGACGTTGGAGCATTATTATGCCTGCAGTAAGTGAGGGTGATGAGAGAATCACAGAAGTATCTGCTGGGGATATTAATGTAGGACAAAGAGAGAATAGTGGAAATAGTGCTGAGGGAGTAGAAGATAATAATACCTCTCCAGTAGATACAAATGAGGAAAAACTAGGAACCCAATTTGAGACTATGGTGGACAGAGTTGTCACGCAGTTAGAACGTTGGCATTATGAAGGAAGTTACCGTAGATTAAGAGTGTTTTCAGGAATGCAGCCTGTACCTCAAGGGGAGGAAACATATGAGGTATGGAAAGAAGCAGCTGTCCAGCAAACGGAAGAGTGGCAATATCCTGATCACATCAAACGTCAGAGAGTGGTAGAAAGTTTGCGGGGGCCAGCAATGGGAGTAATCCAAGCAGCAAGGAGAAGTAATCCAAAAGCCACCCTTGAAACGTACTTTGAGGCATTAGATTATGCCTATGGAACATTAGAAGATGTAGGGGACCTAATATCCAGGTTACACCATACCTTTCAAGAGACAGGAGAGAAGTTAAGTACTTATCTGTTCCGGTTAGACAGATTGTTATACAAAATAATAGAGAAAGGGGGAATGAAGAAAACAGAAGTAGATGAGAACAGGGTGAAACAGTTATTGAGAGGTGCATTAACTAAAGATCCCATTGCACAAAAGTTGAGATGCTCAGAGATAAGTAAATCCCCTCCAACTTTCAATGAATTGATGAAAGAAATTAAAATGGAGGAAACAATGATTGATATGCGGGAACGCACAGTCAAGAAAGTAAAAGTAGTATGTCCGACTGTGGAGAGTAGTACATTAGAGGAGAAGATTTGTAAAATGATTGAAGAACAGAATAAAAAGATAGACCAATTCATATCTGCGCAGAGCAGAACAAATGTACCTCACAGTAATTATAATATAACTTATACTCCATTGCGAGGTATGGGTAGGGGGTATAGGTATAGACAAAGAGGCTGTTTCACATGTGGGGAATTAGGACACAGAGCTGTTGAATGTAGTCAAAGTCCAGGAAACCAAACAAATACTGATCAGACCCCGGAAAGGGGAAACGGATGAGGGCGGCCTGTGACCCCCGCACTGGCCCCCTAGATATCAGCACAAATGCAATGGGGAATTCATGGTGGAATGGAGTATTGCCAGATGGTATACTAGGACCCGTCCCGTTGACAGAGGCTAGAATTAATGGACATCCCTGCAAGGTACTGCTTGATAGCGGTTCACAAGTGTCTATTATATTTGAACCGTGGTATAGAGATAAGTTATCAGGGGTACCAATAAAACCCTTAACTGGACTTGTGATATGGGGATTAAGTACAGAAAGGTACCCATATCTAGGATACATAGAGACAGAAATTGAATTTATAAATGAGTCCAGTAGAGATGCAGTGTTAATACCATTTATTGCACTTATATGCCCCGAAGTACCTCAGGGAGGAGAGGATGTCTCTATAATTGTAGGAACAAATACACAACTGTATGGTGCTCTTATGGAATGGTGCAGCAGTAAAGAATCCCAGCACCCTGTGACCACATCTGTTACACTTGTACAATCTGACTGTGAAGAAATAGGGGATGAATTTAACAGGTGTTTTGATGGGAGCAGTATATCAGAAGGAGAAAGACATAAATTGATTCAAAGCCTGAAGGCGAAAGAAGGGGTATACTCTATGGGAGAATGGGATTTGGGCAGAGTAAAAGGAGTAGAACATCAAATAAAATTGACAAACGATACTTCATTCAGAGAAAGATCCCGCCGAATTGCCCCTGCAGATTTTGAAGACGTACGAACTCATTTGAAAGGACTAGTGGAAAACCAAGTTATTATTGAATCTAGAAGTCCCTATGCATCGCCAATAGTAATCGCACGAAAGAAAAGTGGAAAGCTTAGAATGTGCGTAGATTATAGGACTCTTAATCAACGGACAGTACCGGATCAATATGTGGTTCCTAAAATAGACGAAGCCTTAGACTGTCTTCAGGAAAGCTGTTGGTTTTCAGTGTTAGATCTTCGTAATGGATTTTATCAAATTCCTATGTGTTCAAAGGATAGGGAAAAAACAGCTTTTATCTGTCCTTTAGGATTTTTTGAATTTTTGAGCATGCCCCAGGGAATTAAAGGTGCTCCAGCTACTTTTCAAAGAACAATGGATAAAATTATTGGGGATATGGACTACAGAGAAGTCATTGTATATTTAGATGATATAGTGTTTGGTAACAATTTGGAAGAGCATAATAGGAGATTATTGAAAGTATTGGATAGATTAAAGGAAGGGGGATTGAAATTATCTCTTGATAAATGCCGGATGTGTCAATCCTCTGTTAAGTACCTGGGGCATATTGTAAGCAAAGATGGGGTGTCCACAGATCCATCTAAAGTTGAGGCAGTGAACAAATGGCCACGACCTACAAAATTGAAGGAATTAAGATCATATTTGGGATTTTGTGGATATTACAGAAGGTTTGTATCAAATTACTCTAAAATAGCCAAACCTCTAACTGATCTAACTAAGGGATATCCTAACAAACAAAGTAAAAGGGTGAAAGGGAAAGTAGAACAATATAAATTCAAATTCAAAGTGAATGATTTATTTGGAGACAGGTGGACACCTGCATGTGAAGAAGCATTTATAAATTTAAAGAAGTGTCTAACAAATGCCCCCATATTGGCCTATGCTGATCCTAAATTACCATATGTTGTACATGTGGATGTTTCACTAGAAGGGATAGAAGGGGTATTGTACCAAAAATGTTCTGATGAACTTAGACCTGTGTCATTTGCTAGTCGAGGGTTGTCTAAAAGTGAGAGGAGGTATCCAACCCATAAGTTGGAGTTTCTGGCCATTAAGTGGTGTATTGTGGAGAAATTCCATGACTATCTATATGGAGTCACTTTTTAAGTGCATACAGACAATAATCCCCTCACTTATATCCAAACTACTGCTAGATTAGATGCCGCGGGTCACCGCTGGTTAGCGGCGTTGGCACTATATGATTTCAATTTAAAATACCGTCCTGGCATAAATAATATTGATGCTGATAGTTTATCGTGAATTCCAGGCCAAGTAATAGAAGAAACTCAGAGAGAAGAGTGGGTAGAAGTGCCAGCTGGGGAAATAAAAGGCATGTGTAGAGAGATTTGTGTTGCACAAAATGCAATGCCTAAACATGAAGGATGTATTTATATGTTAGGAGCAAAATCAAATGTATTACCTTTATCCTATTGTTGGATAAGTCTAATGGAAATGGAAGGGTTACCAAAAATTAGACAACAACAAATGAGGAGGGAACAATATCAAGATCCTCAAATAAAGTATGTAATTTCTCAGTTAACTAGTAAAAGTAGTACAAGACAGTTGGGTGCGAGTAACACAGATAGTGATCTATTATATAGACAACGAAAGAATTTGACTATTAAAAAACGGGTTGCTCTATAGACAAAAGCAGAAGTTCGGAAGGCGAGAAGGATACCAACTAGTGCTACCTAAGAAATTCAGACGAATGGTGTTGCAAGCCTTACTTGACAAACACGGTCATTTAGGGAGTGAAAAAACCGCAGGTTTGGTAACAGACAGATTTTATTGGCCTGGAGTAGAAAAGGATGTTGAAAACTACTGTAAAACATGTGGGAATTGCATTGCTCGAAAGACTCTTCCAACAAAAGGAGCACCATTAGTTACTGTTCGCAGTAGTCGGCCTATGGACTTAGTCTGTATGGATTATTTGACTTTGGAAGTAGAACCAGAAAAGAAATGTCATATATTGGTGGTTACAGACCATTTTACGCGTTACGCGCAAGCGTATGTAACACCTAATCAGAAAGCGGTAACAGTGGCAAATACTTTGTGGGAGAAATTTTTTATTCACTATGGATTACCTAACAGATTACACTCAGATCAGGGAAGGGAGTTTGAAAGCAAACTCATAGAAGAACTATGTAACTGTTGTGGGGTTACAAAATCTCGAACCACCCCATATCACCCGCAAGGAAATCCCCAGCCAGAAAGATTCAATAGAACTTTACTTAACATGTTGGGAACTTTAAACCCTTTTGATAAGTGGCATTGGAAGAGACATATTAATCGATTAGTTCATGCGTACAATTGTACTAGAAATGAGACAACAGGTCATTCACCTTACTATTTAATGTTTGGAAGGGAAGCAAAACTACCCATTGACATCAGTTTAGGAGTAACTCCCACTAAGAAATCACCTATCTCTCACACTAAGTATGTAGAAAAGCTGCGTCAAGAACTAGATCAAGCATACAAATTAGCAACACAAATTGCTAATAAACTGGAAAAGAAAAATAAGACACGTTATGATAGGAACATAAGAGATGTAGAATTGGTTCCTGGAGATCGGGTATTGTTGAGACAGCTCGGGGTTAATAGGAAATTTAAAATTTTAAATAGATGGAGAGAAGACCCTTTCATAGTAGTTGAAAAATTTGTGGATTTACCCGTATATAAAATAAAACCTGAGTCAGGAGAGGATATACTCCTTACATATCACAGACAACATCTATTACCAATAGGAAGAGAGGTACGCTTGGATGGATTTAGAGAAGACACTAGTAGTGTTATCACAAAAGAAAGTAGCGAAGTGACTAGAGTAACATCTGAACCAGAAATAGAGAGTGAAATAGAAGAAGAAGACGTAGGGTATGGTTGTTATTACAAAGATATTGACACTACTTTCAATGATGTAAATAAACTGCCTAATATTGAGATGCAATCTGAATTTATTCATGAGAATGAAGTTGACAGGGATAGACAGGAAAATTACCCAGAGCATAGTCTTAAAGGCATTTCACAATTGGAAAGTGTGAAAGAAAGGGAAGAAGAAGAAGATATATTTTTAGATTGTGAAACCGAATCACAGTCACAATTAAGTAATATAGAGGTAATAGAGGAAGGAAGGACAAGGGAGCGTTCCAAAAGGGTGCGGCATCCACCCTTAATCCTTACATATGACCAGTTGGGGTGGCCCACTGAGACTCATATGGATACATGGCATTAAGGTGTTATTTTAAATAATAATAAATGGTGATCTTGGTTTGAAAAGGTTCTTTTAGTTCAGAGATCACCAGAGGGAGAGTGTAGCCATGTATTAATAAATAAATAAATATATGGGTAATTGATAAGATTAAAATGGTTCTGGGTATGCATATGGAATTCATATATCCTGGTTTATGTGTCCTATGTATGGAATAAAAGGTATGGATGTAATTTATAAGTTGTATATATATATATATATATATATATATATAAATAAGTATATGTACATTTATGATTGTTTAGGAGATAATTACAGGAACTGTGTATTATACTGTATAAAAAAAAAGTATTTAGCTGTCAACAGGGATCACTTATGTTGCCTGAGGAGTGTGTTTCCCTCAGGCAGTTTAGATAGTGAGTTTATGGCGGCAAGGCAGCTGTCTCGCACTGACAGCGAGACAGAAGTAATACCCTGCAGGGCGGCAAAACGGGTGCTCTGTATGCATCGCAAGCCGCTATAGTGATAGCCTGCAGGGCCGGAAGGACGGGGTCCCTCGAGCCGCTATCCGGACCGCGAGCCGCTGAAGGAGGCTACGCGCTGATTGGCAGCAGGGAGAAGATAGGGCCAATAGGAGCCTGCCGGTCAGCGCGAGCTTCTTGGTAAGGGGGATAAAAGTGGGTTCCCTCCGCTATAGAGCAGTCTGCAGTTCCCTCGGTCAGCGCACAGTACTTGGATGCTTCCCCTCCGCCATAGAGCTGTAATATTGGCGGAGGACGGCTCCATGACTGAGGCCAGCACCGAATAAAGCCAGTGTAAGGCACATTGATTAGTGGTGCTGTTGAAGTCTCTCCGCTGCTATCACTCATCTAAGCTGTAAACAGGAGTGAGCAAAGGGAGAGGACTGAAACGGCCACTTATTGATATTTGCCTAGGGGTTTACAGAGCGTTCTGTATGCTATGCCTGCTGCCGCTGTTATTGAGCTGTAAACAGTGGGCGGTAGGTAGGCTGATGGCGCCACCCCTCCGATACACCTAAGAGCTTGGCACATTGAGAGTGTTTCTGCCTCCCGCTAAACACCAGCTGCAAACATTGGACAGGTGTGCGGAGCACTCTTTGATGTAATGCCCAGGAGAGTGATTTTGTCACAGATGACTTGTGAGTATAGCTGAGCCGGCAGCTAAAGTACCAAGCTGTCGGAAAATAAGTTGAGGGAGAGAAAGCAGTAATTCCAGTGCAGCCTTACGTATGACAGAACCCAAGGACAGAGAGGTCAAGGAGCACAACTAATCGAGGAGTGGTGAGAAATAAAACCTTGCATTCACCTGTTGCACTTATAAACACTTATCCACAAGGGACATTGACTCTTTATCAGTGGTAGTATAATAACTTATAATAATAGTGCAAGGAGAGATATGAACTGCCTTCATGGTGTATTTCATCGCAAGTGCTGAGATATCTGATTTCAAGAACACACATGTACTAAGAGAACTATTAATATACTAGGTGATTCATCGCGCCCTACGGGCGCTCTTCACACCGTCGTAAGGGGCTACGCCCCGGTAAACTCAACAGAAAAGTGAAGGAGTAGAATAGTAGATGGTGAAGTTGTGGTGGAATGGTGTGTTTGGAGGGTGCGTCTATTGTGTTTTTGTGGTAGCGGTGGGTGAATTGTTTATGTGTGTGGCAAAGTGAAGTGGATGTGGTGTTAGGGTGTTTGTTGGGGGTAGAGGTGTGTTATGTTAGCAGATGTTGGAGTAAGAATTGGCGTATTAGTGGCTTTAGGCTATGGGGGTAGTCTTGTGGCATAGCTGGTGTTTTAATGGTTTGACTGAATTAGTTGGGTGCAGAGGGAGGGCGGTGGGTGTGCGATAGGGTTAGGGTGGTGTGTGGCTGGATTGTGGAGGGTGTTGAAGGGAATGTGTGTGGTGGAGTGTTTTTTGTGAAGGGTACGTAGTTTGGCGTGTGGTTTTATGAAATGCTGTGGGTAATGATTTATGGTCCTTGGGCAAGTGTGTGGAGAGGGGTCACTGCCTGTATATGTTTTTGCGTAGGGGTGAGGGATGGTGGTGGTGATAGGAGGTGTAGTGTGGGATGGAGTTGGGTGGCAGGGGGATGGGTGAGAGGGTTTAAAGTTGGCATGGGTGGAGGAGGTCCACATAGGATGGGTGGTTAGATGGTGGAGGGTTTTTGTGTGGGGGGGGGAGGGAGGGGAAAGGGCAGTGGAGGGTGCGTGCGTGTTGTTAGGAGTATGGAGGGTGAGTGTGCGTGGGGGGAGGAGTGGAGGGTGCGGCCGTGTTGTTAGGAGTATGGAGGGTGAGTGTGGGCATGTGTAGGGGGGGAGGGGAAAGTGGAGGGTGTGGGCGTGTGTGTGTGTGTAGGGGGGAGGGGAAAGTGAAGTGGAGGGTGCGGGCGTGTTGGTAGGAGTGTGGAGGGTGAGTGTGTGTGGTTGGGGGGAGGGGAAAGTGAAGTGGAGGGTGCGTGCGTGTTGGTAGGAGTGTGGAGGGTGAGTGTGTGTGTGTGTTGGGGGAGGGGAAAGTGAAGTGGAGGGTGCGGGCGTGTTAGTAGGAGTGTGGAGGGTAAGTGTGTGCATGCGTCACACAGCCGCAGCGGCCTCTGCTCCCCCGCACCGCCAGCTCCGATCCCCGCGGCACACAGCCGCAGCGGCCTCTGCTTCCTCCACCGCCGGCTCCGATCCCTGCGGCACACAGCCGCAGCGGCCTCTGCTCCCTCCACCGCCGGCTCCGATCCCCGCGGCACACAGCCGCAGCGGCCTCTGCTCTCCCCACCACCGGCCCCGATCCCCGGGTCATACATCCGCAGCGGCCTCTGCTCCCTCCACCGCCGGCCAGTGTGTGCAGCGGTAGTGGGGAGGGGGGAGCGGTGTGTGCGGCCGGGGTGTGGAGGGCGTTTAGTTGTGAGTGTCTGGCCGCGTCTGCAATCTTAAAGAGGTTAGCGGCGGCCTCGGTTGCGGGTGTGTGTCCCGCCGTGGTGGGGAAGGTGGGTGTTTGCAGGGGAAGGGTGGTGTGGGGTGCGCCTGGCTAGGTGGCCATGCTTACCTGGCAGTGTGGGGCGTCAGTGCGCTGCTGGCTTGTGGCAGGGAATGGTAGGTGGAATCTCTGGCTGGTGCTCCCTTCTGCTATTGGTGTGTGCTGTGCTGACACTGGGACAGGGCAGGAGCTCTTAAATCCGCCCAGGTCTGTGACTCCACTCAGCGTTAGAAATGCAGCCACAGAGTCACAGGGCTAATATATAGGAGATTGCATGGGCAAGAGAAAGTTATCAAGAGTGTGCAGTTATACAGACTATAAGAACTGAATAACCAGAAATCACCCAGTGGAGGGAGATATATTAACTTGCAGTCTGGTTAAACAAAGTAACTTTAAGTATCAGGATCACTGTCAGACTGTTTACATAGACTGGATACAAAGGAAAAGGATACAATAGTGAAACACAAACTGTCAGGCAAAGCAAAAGTAATTTATCCAGTGGAAACCTCCCTGACAGCAGAAAGAAAGATATTCAACTAATATATATGTATATGTAACTTTTATATATATATATATATATATATATATAGGAATTCAGTCAACATTTTATTCTTCAGCAAAACCAGGAGAAGACTAAGCGCAGATACTTATTCAGCTTAAAGTAGCATAAAACATTTCAGGATACGTCATTATAGTCACTTTTCCAGAAGAGATATTACAAACTGCCAGAAAGCGAATGTATACAATAGTTATAGAGTACTCATTTGATTAACCATATATATAATTTTTACAGTAATATATAAAGTATGCATTTCTTCATATTGTCACTATTATGACAAATTCATGTATAATATATGTAAAGTATGTCATGCATGACAGTTAGAATTGAAACCCAGGTGTACACCTAGGAATATTTTTAATATTTGCCTAGGCATATCCGGTAGCTACCAAAAGGTAATTTTTTGTATTGCATGCAGGTGAAGCTGTATAGGCATTGAGGGTAGGATTAGAGGGGTGCGTGTAATTTACCAATTTGTACTTTCTTGTTATATTACAATCTTTGAAATATTATATCACTATAACTATTAAAATTATCACTTTTGGTTTAAACATAAGAAAGCAGTAGTAGAGTGTTAATATTATTTATTACATCAAAATATCACCAGCTGCCCCAAGCCAGCCTAATAAATAATAATAAATAACATCTGAATTAAGCTTGGGTGGAGGCAATTTAGTGTTAATATTTTAGCCGTGTTTAGCACATTATTAGGACGTAACTAGGGGTTACATGTAGACAAGCTTCCTGGCTTGACCACTTTCCCTGAAAGTTTCTTCCCTGTGTGACTGCTCTCCAGCCTCGGAGGCTTGCATCTGTGGTCACCAGGATCCAATCCTGAATCCCGAACCTGCGTACCTCCAGAAGGTGAGAACTGTGCAGCCACCACAGAAGGGAGATTCTGGTCCTGGGAGATAGAAGTATCTTCCGGTGCATATCCAGGTGAGACCCGGACCACTGGTCCAACAGGTTCCACTGAAACACCCTGGCATGGAACCTGCCATACGGAATGGCCTCGTAGGCCGCCACCATCTTCCCCAGCAACCGAGTGCATTGAAGAACGGACACCTTTGCTGGTTTCAGAATCTGTTTTTCCATGTTCTGTATTTCCAGAGCTTTTTCCACTGGAAGAAAAACTCTCTGCAATTCTGTATCCAGAATCATACCCAGGATCGACAGCCGTGTCATCGCATCCAACTGTGATTTTGGCAAATTTAGGAGCCAACCATGTTGTTACAGAATCGTCAGTGAAAGGGCAACATTTTTCAGCAATTCCACCTTGGACCTCGCCTTTATGAGGAGATCGTCCAAGTACGGGATAATTGTGATTCCCTGCTTGCGCAGGAGAACCATCATTTCCGCCATTACTTTGTGGAAAATCCTCGGAGCTGTGGACAGACCAAACGGCAACATCTGAAATTGGTAATGACAATTCTGCACATAAAATCTCAGGTAAGCCTGATGTGGAGGATATATGGGGACATGCAAGTAGGCATCTTTTATGTCGACCGACACCATAAAATCCCCCTCTTCCAAACTGGAGATCACTGCTCGGAGAGATTCCATTTTGAAGTTGAATTTTTTTAGAAAGAAATTGAGGGATTTTAGGTTCAGAATCGGCCTGACTGAGCCATCCGGCTTCGGGACCACGAACAGGCTCGAATAAAAGCCTTCCTCCTGTTGTGACGGGGGCCGTGTCAGGGGACAGAAGTGCCACCTTTTTGGACAGACACGATAAAGCTTTGTCTAACGTGGGGATTGACTCCCACCTTTCCCTGTCCCCAGAGGGGAACGGATATGCCACTGGAATTCTTTTGGGAACCTGTATCTTCTTGTCAGGATTTTCCCAAGCCTTTTCAAAAAGTGCGTTCAGTTCATGAGAGGGAGGAAACGTTACCTCAGGTTTCTTTCCTTTAAACATACAGACCCTCGTATCAGAACAGCAGGGTCCTCCGTGATATGTAATAAGTTTTTTATCACCACAATCATGCACTGAATACTCTTTGCCAGTTTTGGATTGAATCTGGCATCACTATAGTCGATACTGGAATCAGAGTCCGTGTCGGTATCTGTATCATCGATCTGGATACATGGCCGTTTCTGTGACCCCGAAGGGCTTGTGACAAAGCTACTTCCATGGATATTCTCCATGTCTGGTGCTTAGACTCAGATTTATCAAATCTTTTAGTCAACCTAGTCACATTTGCGTTTAAAACACTCAACATATTCACCCAATCATCCGTCGGTGGTGTCGACACAGCCACTCTCACAGTATTATCTGTCCCCACTCCAGCCTCCTCCTGGGAAGAGCACTCAGCCTCAGACATGTCGACACACACGTACCGACACCCACAACCACACTGGGGCTGCTTTTATATATATAATTTAGCACCAAATCCCTTGTGGCCCCCCCCCCCCCCCCCCCCCCCCCGTTTTGCACCCTGTTACTTGTACAGCAGTGTGGAGGTCAGGGCCAGCGTCTCTGCAGCTTCTGTGAAGAGAAAATGGCGCTGGTCAGAGCTGTGTGGGCTAAGCCCCGCCCACTACACGGCGCGCTTCAGTCCCGCGTAAATTTATCTTTATACTGGCGGGGGTCCCTTAACTAGTGCCTAGGCACTGTTATCACTTATGCCATTGGCTTTTTTGGTGTTCATGCTGCCCAGGGCGCCCCCCCTGCGCCCTGCACCCTGCAGTGCTGAGTTATGTGTGGGAGCATGGCGTGCAGCGTGGCCGCTGCGCGGTACCTCAAACGCCGTCTTTTGCCATCACTGAAATCTTCTGATCTTCTCACACTCACCCGGCTACTGTCTTCTGACTCTGTTAGGGGGGTGACGGCGCGGCTCCGGGAACAAGCAGCTAGGCGCACCAAGTGATTGAACCCTCTAGATCTAATGGTGTCCAGTAGCCTAAGAAGCAGAGCCCTTGAACTCAGAGAAGTAGGTCTGCTTCTCTCCCCTCAGTCCCACGATGCATGGAGCCTGTTGCCAGCAGGTCTCCCTGAAAATAATAAACCTAATAAAAGTATTTTTCTGAGAAACTCTGGAGAGCTCCTCAGTGTGCATCCAGTCTCACTGGGCACAGAATCTAACTGGAGTCTGGAGGAGGGGCATAGAGGGAGGAGCCAGTTCACACCCATTCAAAGTCTTATAGTGTGCCCATGTCTCCTGCGGATCCCGTCTATACCCCATGGTTCTTGAAGCATCCCCAGCATCCTCTAGGGCGTATGAGAAATAAGTGGTACAGGTTGAGTATCCCATATCCAAATATTCCGAAATACGGAATATTCCGAAATACGGACTTTTTTGAGGGAGTGTGAAAAAGTGAAACCTTTGTTTTTTGATGGCTCAATGTACACAAACTTTGTTTAATACACAAAGTTATTAATAATACTGTATTAAATGACCTTCAGGCTGTGTATATAAGGTGTATATGAAACATAAATGAATTGTGTGAATGTACACACACTTTGTTTAATGCACAAAGTTATAAAAAATATTGGCTAAAATGACCTTCAGGCTGTGTGTATAAGGTGTATATGTAACATAAATACATTCTGTGCTTAGATTTAGGTCCCATCACCATGATATCTCATTATGGTATGCAATTATTCCAAAATACGGAAACATCCCATATCCAAAATACCTCTGGTCCCAAGCATTTTGGATAAGGGATACTCAACCTGTACTAATAAATTAATAATGGCTTCATTGGGAAGGTGTGTGGCCACAGAATAGTTCCAATTCACCTTACACCACAGAGTAGTGTCTGTTATTCACATTACACCACACAGTAATACCCCTTATACACATTATGCCACACAGTAGAGCCCCTTATACACGTTATGCCACACAGTAGAGCCCCTTATACACATTACACCATGGTAGAGCTGCTATGGAAGTAGCTGTATTTAAGTACAGTATTTACTTGTTTAATCCAAATAAATGAAAAACACTATATATGCTCCGACTGACCTGACCTCGCAACCCCCCAGTTCCTCAATGAAAATAAAGCCCCAAATGTGGCCCCCCGGAGACCTGATAACCCCACCAATCTCTGAATGAAAATAATGCCCCAAAACTGACCCCCCCAATCTGATAATCTCCCAATGCCTTAACGAAAATAATGTCACAAATGTGACCCCCCCACAAACCTGAAACCCCCCCCACAAGCACTCAATGAAAATAATGCACCGAAAATGTATCCCCCCTCTGATCTGATAATCCCCATTGCCTCAATGAAAATGATGCCATAGAACTGCCATCCCAGACCTAATAATCCCACTATGCTTCAATGAAAATGGTAATCCAGAATTGCCTGAGGGGCAGAGAGAGCTGTGCTGCAGCAGCCTAAGGGGCAGAGAGAGCTGTGCCACATTTGCCTGTGGGGCAGAGAGAGGTGCTGCAGTAGGCTGAGAGATGGAGGGGCAGATGTATTAAGCCTGGAGAAGGCATAAAGAAGTGATAAAGCGGTGATAAATGCAAGGTGATATTTTATTTATTTATTAACAGTTTCTTATATAGCGCAGCATATTCTGTTGCGCTTAATAATGCACCAGCCAATCAGCTCCAATATGTAAATTGACAGTTATGAGCCGATTGGCTGCTGCGTTATCACCTTGCACTTACAGCAGTACGGATGGTGTAATGGTTAGCATTACTGCCTCACAGCACTGAGGTCATGGGTTCGATTACTACCATGGCCTTAACTGTGCAGAGTTTGTATATTCTCCCCGTACTTGCGTGGGTTTCCTCCGGGTTCTCTGGTTTCTTCCCACAATCCAAAAATATACCGGTAGGTTAATTGGCTCCCAACAAAATTAACCCTAGTGAATGTGTCTGTGTGTACATGTGATAGGGACTCTAGATTGTAAGCTCCACTGGGGCAGCGACTGATGTGAATGGGCAAATATTCTCTGTAAAGCGCTACGGAATATGTGTGCGCTATATAAATAACTGGTAATAAATAATAATAACTTATCATCGCTTTATCACTTCTTTATGCCTTCTCCAGGCTTAATACATATGCCCCAGAGTGAGGTGCTGCAGCTTCTAATGCAGAAAGAGGTGCTGCAGCAGCTGGGTCAGGGTGAGGTGCTGCAGCACTAATGTAGAGGGAAGTGCTGAATCAGCCGGAGCAGAGATAGGTGCTGCAGCAGCCGGGGCACAAAGAGGTGCTGCAGAAGCTGCTGCAGAGAGATGTGCTGCAGCAGCAGCTGAGGCAAAGAGAGGGCAGAAGCTACTGCAGAGAGATGTGCTGCAGCAGCAGCTGAGGCAAAGAGAGGTGCTGCTTCTTCAATGTAGAGAGAGTTGCTACAGCAGTCGGGCAGAGAGAGGTTCTGCAGAAGCCATGCAAAAAGAGGTGCTGCAGCAGCTAGGGCAGAGAGAGCTGCTGCAATAGCTAGGGCAGAGAGAGCTGCTGCAGCATCTGAAGTAGAGACATGCTGCAGCTTCCAGGAAAGAGAGGTTCTGCAGCAGCAGGGACAGAGAATGGTGCTGCAGGACAGAAGTAACACTGCTTCACCGCTACAAGTAGACAGTGAGACATACAGTATAAAGAGGATAGGCAGAGTTCTGGCATGTGCCAGCTGTCAGTGTTTCCTGCTGTCACCTCTGGCCTGCCCTGTTGCCTACCTAGAGTTCGAGTCAGTGTGTGCCCCCTCTTTCTCCTATTTCTGCTCTGCGGCTGCCAGTACAGTGGCCCACGGGAAGTGCGGGTGGCAGGTGCCCGGAGCTCACACTCCACCGGAGCCACCCTCGCTACACACCTGTTTGCAGTGTATAGGGCCCTACTCACTGGCCGACCCGCCGCCGAGCTGCCCGACGGCGGATACGGCCGACGAGCGACCCGGCGGCGGGGGGGGGCAGTGACGGGGGGAGTGAAGTTTCTTCACTCCCCCCGTCACGCGGCTGCATTGAAGTGCAGGCAAATATGGACGAGATAGTCCATATTGGCCTGCATGCACAGCCGACGGGAGACCAGCGATGAACGAGCGCGGGGACGCGCATCGTTCATCGCTGGAGTCTCCACACTGAAAGATATGAACGAGTTCTCGTTCATTTATGAACGAGATCGTTCATATCTTTCCGAAAATCGGCCAGTGTGTAGGGCCCTTAAGACCTTTTAGTATTGCCAATCCAAGGGAGTAACTAAATTGGATAACACTTACCTACACTATGGTGTTAATCACAGTCACAATGCTAAATTCAGAGATGTACATAAACCCAATGTTTTTAGATTTGTGCATGCACAGCAATAGCACTGCGCCTGTTCAGAAATTGGCCTGCGATGTGTATGGGAGGTGGCAGCGCACGGCACCTGTGGCTAACCTATACTTTAGGGAGGGGGGCACTGTATATATATATATATATACACTGCTCAAAAAAATAAAGGGAACACTAAAATAACACATCCTAGATCTGAATGAATGAAATATTCTTATTAAATACTTTGTTCTTTACATAGTTGAATGTGCTGACAACAAAATCACACAAATGGTCAATGGAAATCAAATTTATTAACCCATGGAGGTCTGGATTTGGAGTCACCCTCAAAATTAAAGTGGAAAAACACACTACAGGCTGATCCAACTTTGACGTAATGTCCTTAAAACAAGTCAAAATGAGGCTCAGTAGTGTGTGTGGCCTCCACGTGCCTGTATGACCTCCCTACAACCCACACAAGTGGCTCAGGTAGTGCAGCTCATCCAGGATGGCACATCAATGCGAGCTGTGGCAAGAAGGTTTGCTGTGTCTGTCAGCGTAGTGTCCAGAGCATGGAGGCGCTACCAGGAGACAGGCCAGTACATCAGGAGACGTGGAGGAGGCCGTAGGAGGGCAACAACCCAGCAGCAGGACCGCTACCTCCGCCTTTGTGCAAGGAGGAACAGGAGCAGCACTGCCAGAGCACTGCAAAATGACCTCCAGCAAGCCACAAATGTGCATGTGTCTACTCAAACGATCAGAAACAGACTTCATGAGGGTGGTATGAGGGCCCGACGTCCACAGGTGGGGGTTGTGCTTACAGCCCAACACCGTGCAGGACGTTTGGCATTTGCCAGAGAACACCAAGATTGGCAAATTCGCCACTGGCGCCCTGAGCTCTTCACAGATGAAAGCAGGTTCTCACTGAGCACATGTGACAGACGTGAAAGAGTCTGGAGACGCCAAGGAGAACGTTCTGCTGCCTGCAATATCCTCCAGCATGACCGGTTTGGCAGTGGGTCAGTAATGGTGTGGGGTGGCATTTTTTTGTGGGGCCGCACAGCCCTCCATGTGCTCACCAGAGGTAGCCTGACTGCCATTAGATCCTCAGACCCCTTGTGAGACCATATGCTGGTGCGGTTGGCCCTGGGTTCCCCCTAATGCAAGACAATGCTAGACCTCATGTGGCTGGAGTGTGTCAGCAGTTCCTGCAAGACGAAGGCATTGATGCTATGGACTGGCCCGCCCGTTCCCCAGACCTGAATCCAATTGAGCACATCTGGGACATCATGTCTCGCTCCATCCACCAACACCACAGACTGTCCAGGATTTGGCGGATGCTTTAGTCCAGGTCTGGGAGGAGATCCCTCAGGAGACCATCCCCCACCTCATCAGGAGCATGCCCAGGCGTTGTAGGGAGGTCATACAGGCACGTGGAGGCCACACACACTACTGAGCCTCATTTTGACTTGTTTTAAGGACATTACATCAAAGTTGGATCAGCCTGTAGTGTGTTTTTCCACTTTAATTTTGAGGGTGACTCCAAATCCAGACCTCCATGGGTTAATAAATTTGATTTCCATTGATAATTTTTGTGTGATTTTGTTGTCAGCACATTCAACTATGTAAAGAACAAAGTATTTAATAAGAATATTTCATTCATTCAGATCTAGGATGTGTTATTTTAGTGTTCCCTTTATTTTTTTGAGCAGTGTATATATATATATACATACACACACAGTATATATCGATATATATATATATATACATATATATATACACACAGTATACGTATATATAAATTCTTTTTATAGTTTTTTTGCCTTAAGGGGGGGGGGTCTGGATAAACTTGGCTAAAAATACCAAGGGTCGTTTCAGAACTGCAGAACCTGATGAACTTCGGAGCTTGTATATGAGTATATGTGCACCTAGATGTCTACCAAGTGTATTTGTTGAGATGTGCATGGCACAGGGAGGAGGAAGCATAGAGGATGAAGGTACTTATCTGGAAGAGGTTACCATTGTGGCTGGAGGGAGTGTGCAACAATTAAACCCGTCCTGATAAGTATGCAGCATTTTCCAGCATTAGGAAACTAAAATCTGTAAAGATTCAATTTCCACCAATCAGATGTTATGGTTGCGAGCAAGTCAGTGCTCACCACTGGACATATGAAACATGGTGCTGATTAGCTCGCTGCATGCTAGCTTCAGCCGAGTTCAGCCATAGCAGTATGATGTGCAGAGAGGGTGCAGTGAAAAGCTCACAGAGAAGATTGCGTCACCAGGGAGAAGATGCGCCACTGCCACAAAGATTAATGAAGATCCCAGAGAAGAGAAAGAAGATGTGGCATCAGGAGAAGATTGGAAGTCCTGCTGCAGCAAGGGGCTCTTTGTAAAAGATGGAGAGTCAAAATGCCTGCAAGAGGCAAGGTGAAGATCTCAATGTTTGTGATGAGTGTAAGATCCCGAGCACACGGTTAGGAAGTGCTGGTGCAAAGGGTTTTCCTATGCAAAAGAGCTACTGTCCCTGTAGATTTCCCTCATCATGGACAGCACCATAGGTAAGGGCCATAAACATGACTATTAGGCACCAAGTTTCCTTCAGGGCTCTTCATTCTGAACCAAGTGCACTTTCCACCAGTGGCTCTTGGCCCCACATCTTAGGCATTATGGTGCTGGCCTGTCTCCTCAACATTTTTCTGGGATTTTCCTCAAACCATTGCAGGAGGTGGGGCTGCGATGACATGATTTATAGTGAAAAGCATCATCAGGCACCTTGCCCCTCCCAATTTTCCCGGAAATCACCCAGTTGCAGGAGACTTGTCCACTTTCCCGGGGGGGCCAAATCAAGAGTCTAGCAAGTGAGCAAGTATATTTCTGCCTCTGCTGAAGAAAGCAGTAGAGATGATTGTTGTTCTTCCTCTGTATCAGTAGATTTTGTAGCCCAATGCTCATTCAAAAATACAGTCAATTTGCATGTGTTAGCTGCTGCAAGTTTAAAGTTCATGGTTACCTTTATATTAATTTCACAGTATTCAAATCCATTTGACTCAATGGTGTTGAGACTCAACTACAGTAAATGAGAGTTCCAGGGTGGGAAGTTTCAAGCTTTGGAGAGAGATAAAGTGGAGTAGTTGCCCAAAGCAATTATTCGGCTTCAATAGTAACTTTTACTGTGCAAGATTAATGATAGTTAGCAGCTGATTGGTTGCTTGCTTTGGGCATCTTCTCAACTTTTTGTCTCTCCAAGGGGCCTATTTATCACCTATTTATCACTTATCAACTGAGATGCGGACTGGATGTGATAAAATTGCATAAATTTGCAATGCTATATTTGAATACATCCCAAGGATGCAGAAAATATCACATGCAGGGATTGAGCTTGCGAGAAAGCTCTGTCCCCGCGAATCCTCTCCCCGCACTGAAAACCCTGAGCGTGTGACCGCAAAAAATACTCTAAGAGTGTATATGCGCCACTTTTTTTTACCTGCACACAGGACTGGTGATCAGTGAGCTCCAGTAATCTGATCCTGTGCTCCTGCTGTGACCCTGTTCATCAAACTCATGAGGTAAAGTGAGACGCTGGCCGAACTTCATAGCAGCTCACTTTACTGATCAGCTTCCCGGGGTTACAGAGCTCAGCTTACCAGCTTTCCTCACGAGAACACCGATCACCGGTCAGTGGGTGCAGGTAAGTTTAATTATTTTTTTATTTCATATTTGTTTTTTGACACTGACTGTGATCAGCCTGTGTTCTGTAAGACACACATGGCTGATCACAGGTGCTGAATAGAGCTCTGATTTTCATGCCAGAAGGCAGAGAAGGCTAAGCTAGAGTAGTGAAGGGCGGGGGGGGAGCCATAATAACACCATCTGAAAATCACGTTATTATCACAGTGCTCACTCCGATATTATTTTTACAATTACATTTTAGTAAATCTGAAGCAGATTGCATTTCCCTTTACAAGTATGTGAAATGTGATCTGCTTACTAAAAAAATTATATATTAAGGACTTGGAGGAGCATTTTGCAAATTCTCCTCCAATTGGCCATTAGTATATTTAGATGACACTAAAATAATATGAAAAGGGTGTGAAAGTACCTGTTTTCAGAGCCGGCCATAGGCATAGGCAAACTAGGCAATTGCCTAGGGCATTTGATATGCCTAGGGGCATCAGCAGCTTCTGCTGATTAAAATGATATGCAGCATGCCTATATTCTGTGTGTAGCATTTCATATGCAGATACAGCCACAGTCTCACACAGTATATAGGCATGCTGCATATCATTTTAATCAGCAGAAGCAGCTTGTGCATCCTAGCCACATAGCAATGAAAATAAGATGCATTTTCATAAAAAAGTTGCCCGACGTTAGCATTGAGGCAAGATTTATGAGGAGACATCTGTATCAAAGCAGAGGCAGAGGTCACAGTGTTAGTGGCAGTGTGATTGCTGTGTGCATGTGAGTGGGTTGGTTGTGCAGTAGAGTTCGGAATATGCGTAAGGAGCATTATGTGTGTAATGTAAAAATGCATTAATAATGTGCAACATATGTGTAAGGGGCACTATGTGTGTCATGTGTATAAGGGCATTAATAATGTGTGGCATATGTGTAAGGGACATTATGTGTAAAAGGGCATTAATAAAGGTTGTCATAATGTGTAAGGCACATTATGTTTATAAGGACATTAATAATGTGTCTCATATGTGTAAGGGGCATTACTGTGTGGAATTATGTGTATAAATGCATTACTAATGTGTGGCATTATGTGTATAAGGTGCTCTACTATGTGGCGTTACATATAGAAAGGGCACTACTGTGTTGTCTAATGTGAATAAAGAGCAATAGTATGTGTTGTATTGTGAATAAGGAGCAATTCAGTGTGATGTAATGTGAATAAAGGGCTCTACTGTAAGGAGTAACGTTTAAGGTAAAGTGATACTACTGTGGGATGTAATATGAATTATGGACACTATCGCATGATCAAAAGTGAATAAAGTTGCAGTACTGTGTGGCGTAATTGGAATTGGGGTTACTATTGTGGGGCCATGCCCCTAGCCAGCAAAAACACACCCCGAACTGTTCCAATTTAAAATATAGGGGGTACAAACCCCAAAATAAGGACTGCTATGGGTGAGGGGTGATGGTGCTGGGAAAGAGGTGCAAAGTCAGAGGCGGAACCAGGGGTTGTGCTAGGGGGCACCAACCAAAATCTTGCCTAGGGCATCATATTGGTTAGGGCCGGCTCTGCCTGTTTTCACATTATTTTAGTAAAAATTATATTGGTAAACATGCCCGCAAGTCTTGATTATTCTCGGTGCTGTTTTAACGTCAATTTCTGTGACAGTGGCAATGTACAGAAATTTTCCTACTGCTGTTCTATACTGAGGAATATCTGGTAGTGAAATGCCTTGGTTAATTATTACTTTTATGTAATATTAATTTCCATGGAAGTGCTTGTTTTGCATCTTGCTGTACAAAGCCCTCAAAGAGCTCCCGTGTCTTACACTTCTGAAAAAGAAGTATAATGCTATTCTTTTTTTTAATTTGAATAGCCAGATAATGTGTAATGTGTTCAAGGTCTTTTGTCTCAAACTCCTGGTTTAGGGCATGTAGGTGGTCATTCCGAGTTGTTCGCTCGCAAGCTGCTTTTAGCAGCATTGCACACGCTAAGCACACGCTACTGGGAGTGAATCTTAGCTTAGCAAAATTGCGAACGAAAGATACGCAATATTGCGAAAAGATTTATCTGTGCAGCTTCTGAGTAGCTCGAGACTTACTCTTCCAGTGCGATCAGTTTAGTGCTTGTCGTTCCTGGTTTGACGTTACAAACACACCCAGCGTTCGCCCAGACACTCCTCCGTTCTCCAGCCACTCCCGCGTTTTTCCCAGAAACGGTAGCGTTTTTTCACACACTCCCATAAAACGGCCAGTTTCCGCCCAGAAACACCCACTTCCTGTCAATCACACAACGATCACCAGAACGAAGAAAAAACCTCGTAATGCCGTGAGTAAAATACCAAACTTCTTAGCAAATTTACTTGGCGCAGTCGCAGTGCGGACATTATGCATGTTCATTAGCGACTAATCGCTCCGTTGCGAAAAAAAATAACGAGCGATCAACTCGGAATGACCACCGTAGTGTTTAAATTTCACCCACTTCTTGCTCACAAGAGACTACAATACCGTCTATATAAGCGACTACATGGAATACATCTGTTGGTAGGTCTTTTGTGTACAGACATCCACTTTTATAAGAACTTTGTTTATTCTGATATCCCATGAGGGGTGTAAATAACCATTTGTGTGCTCTGAAGCAACATATGAAAGGGCCCCATGTACCGCCCAATAGCAAAAAAACTCTCATAGATGCATGAGACAGACAAGAACACAGCTCCCCTCAGTTGTGGGCCCCAAAGTATCTGTACCCACTACGGGACCACTATTGGTCGACAGTAACTAGGTCGACAGTGTCTAGGTCGACAACCATTGGTCGACAGTAACTAGGTCGGCAGGGTTTCTAGGTCGACAGGTCAAAATGTCGACATGAGTTTTTCACAATTTTTTTCTTTTTTTTGAACCTTTTTTTATACTTAACGATCCACGTGGACTATGATTGGAACGGTAATCCCGAAGCATGGCGAGCGAACGCGGTGCACTAATTGGGGTTCCTAGTCACTCTACGAAGAAAACGACACCAAAAATAAATAAAAAACTCATGTCGACCTTTTGACCTGTCGACCTAGACCATGTTGACCTAAAGTCCATGTCAACCTAGAGACCCTGTCGACCTAGTTACTGTCGACCAATAGTGGTCGACCTAGACACTGTCGACCTAGTTACTATCTACCTTCCATACCACACCCTCACACTACTCCAATGGCAGCCTACCCATAGTTACCGACTTTAAAATTCTCCTTTCCTGGGGAAGCCAATGACCACTAGTAGAGAGGGGCCAGGCTCTTATGCCATTAGGACTATCCACTATCGCTGCAAAATATCACAAAACGCAGGTCAGCAGGAAGGTGGTGCGGCTAAAATGCGTGAATTGTGTCATATCAGCCCATCAGGGCGGATTGGTATGCCGGGATGCTAGACCGGATTCTGTTTGGCTGGTCCGGTCGTCTCCTCATTGTCTGGCCGTCACCCCCCTATGCAGGCGGCCGCCACCAGCTGCGATCGCGGCAGCGTTAACTGAAGCTTCTGCGCATGCACAGGATCTCAGTGAAGCATTTAAAAAATGGACGCCGCTGGAGCTGCTGCACATGCGAAGCTGCTCCGACGGTGGCCATTTTTTAAATGTTTCACTGAGCATGCGCAGAAGCTTCAGTTAATGTTGCCGCGATCGTAGCTGGCGGCCTGCATAGGGGGTGGTGACGGCCAGCAAATGAGGGGCAAAAGCAACATTACTCACGGCTCCGCAGGTGAGTGCTGCTGCTGCAGCATATGGGTTGATAAGAAGGGAGGGGAGGCAGTGACAGTGCACTACTGTGTGGCACAGTGGCAGTGCTGCTAAATGTGCATGGGATTACTACTCTGTGTGCAATATACTACATCTAAAAGACATTATTTAGTGAGCAATTTAGTCTAGTCCCTTACCCTAACCGACCTCACCCACAGCCTAACCCTCCTTCCCGCAGCCTAACCGTCCCCCGCAGCCTAACCATCCTCCGCAGCCTAACCCTAAACTCCCCCCTCAGCCTAACCCTAACCTCTCCCTGCAGCCTAACCCTAACCTCCCCCCCGCAGCCTAACCCTAACCTCCCTCCCTCAGCCTAACCCTGACTCTTCCCGGAGCCTAAACCTAACCCTCACCCTCACGCTGCAATATCGGATAAAATGCCTGTCAGTCTGATAGGCATTTTATCTGCCTGTGCAGCGGCAGATTGGCAATGTGTATAACATGCTCTGCCTGGCGCAATATGTATAATGTGCTTTACCTGGTGCAATGTGTGTAATGTGCTTTACCTGGTGCAATGTGTATAATGTGCTCTACCTGGCACAAAGTGTATAACGTGCTCTATTTGGTGCAATGTGTATAATGTGCTTTACCTGGTGCAATGTGTATAATGTGCTCTGCTTGGCGCAATGTGTATACCATGCTCTACCTGGCGCAAAGTGTAGACATGCTCTATCTGGCGCAATATGTATAACATGCTCTACCTTGCACAGTGTGTTTAGGAGGTTCTACCTGGTGCAATGTGTATAAGCGGCACTACTGTGTGGTGTGGTATGATGTGAATTGGCACTATTATGTGGCCACGCCCCTTCCCCACAAAGCCACGCCCCTACGATTTTACTGTGCGTCTTGGGTACGCACTTTCCATTAGAGATGAGCGGGTTCGGTTCCTCGGAATCCGAACCCGCCCGAACTTCATGTTTTTTTACACGGGTCCGAGCGACTCGGATCTTCCCGCCTTGCTCGGTTAACCCGAGCGCGCCCGAACGTCATCATCCCGCTGTCGGATTCTCGCGAGGCTCGGATTCTATCGCGAGACTCGGATTCTATATAAGGAGCCGCGCGTCGCCGCCATTTTCACACGTGCATTGAGATTCATAGGGAGAGGACGTGGCTGGCGTCCTCTCCGTTTATAGAGAAGAGAGTGAGACAGTAGAGAGAGACACAGTAGTAATTTTGGGGAGCATTAGGAGGAGTACTAGACTAGTTACTTGCTGAAGTGATAGATAGTGTGACTGTATTATCTGACTTGTGGGGGAGACACTGACAGTGGGGAGCAGTTAGAGTCTGAGAGCAGGACTCAGGAGTACATATAACGTACAGTGCACACTTTTGCTGCCAGAGTGCCACACTGCCATTGTGACCACACTGACCACCAGTATAATATATATTGTGATTGTCTGCTTAGGAGTACTACTTGCAAGTTGCTGATAGTGTGACCAGTGACCTGACCACCAGTTTAATAATCACCACCAGTTTAATATATATATATATATATATATATATATATATATAATTGTATATAATATATATATAATATTGTATACCACCTACCCGTGTTTTTTTTTTTTTTTCTTTCTTCTTTATACATACTACTATAGTAGCTTACTGTAGCAGTCTGCGGTGCTGCTGAGCTGACAGTGTCCAGCAGGTCCGTCATCAGTCATTACATAATAAATATATCTACCTGTCCGGCTGCAGTACTAGTGTGATATAATATATATTGATTTCATCTCATTATCATCCAGTCTATATTAGCAGCAGACACAGTACGGTAGTCCACGGCTGTAGCTACCTCTGTGTCGGCAGTCGCTCGTCCATCCATAATTGTATACCACCTACCCGTGGTTTTTTTCTTTTCTTTCTTCTTTATACATACTACTATAGTAGCTTACTGTAGGAGTCTGCGGTGCTGCTGAGCTGACAGTGTCCAGCAGGTCCGTCATCAGTCATTACATAATAAATATATCTACCTGTCCGGCTGCAGTACTAGTGTGATATAATATATATTGATTTCATCTCATTATCATCCAGTCTATATTAGCAGCAGACACAGTACGGTAGTCCACGGCTGTAGCTACCTCTGTGTCGGCAGTCGCTCATCGATCCATAATTGTATACCACCTACCCGTGGTTTTTTTCTTTTCTTTCTTCTTTATACATACTACTATAGTAGCTTACTGTAGCAGTCTGCGGTGCTGCTGAGCTGACAGTGTCCAGCAGGTCCGTCATCAGTCATTACATAATAAATATATCTACCTGTCCGGCTGCAGTACTAGTGTGATATAATATATATTGATTTCATCTCATTATCATCCAGTCTATATTAGCAGCAGACACAGTACGGTAGTCCACGGCTGTAGCTACCTCTGTGTCGGCAGTCGCTCGTCCATCCATAATTGTATACCACCTACCCGTGGTTTTTTTTTTTCTTTCTTCTTTATACATACTACTATAGTAGCTTACTGTAGCAGTCTGCGGTGCTGCTGAGCTGACAGTGTCCAGCAGGTCCGTCATCAGTCATTACATAATAAATATATCTACCTGTCCGGCTGCAGTACTAGTGTGATATAATATATATTGATTTCATCTCATTATCATCCAGTCTATATTAGCAGCAGACACAGTACGGTAGTCCACGGCTGTAGCTACCTCTGTGTCGGCAGTCGCTCGTCCATCCATAATTGTATACCACCTACCTGTGGTTTTTTTTTTTCTTCTTTATACATACTACTATAGTAGCTTACTGTAGCAGTCTGCGGTGCTGCTGAGCTGACAGTGTCCAGCAGGTCCGTCATCAGTCATTACATAATAAATATATCTACCTGTCCGGCTGCAGTACTAGTGTGATATAATATATATTGATTTCATCTCATTATCATCCAGTCTATATTAGCAGCAGACACAGTACGGTAGTCCACGGCTGTAGCTACCTCTGTGTCGGCAGTCGCTCGTCCATCCATAATTGTATACCACCTACCCGTGGTTTTTTTTTTTCTTTCTTCTTTATACATACTACTATAGTAGCTTACTGTAGCAGTCTGCGGTGCTGCTGAGCTGACAGTGTCCAGCAGGTCCGTCATCAGTCATTACATAATAAATATATATACCCGTCCGGCTGCAGTACTAGTGATATTATATATATATATATTAATTTCATCTCATTATCATCCAGTCTATATTAGCAGCAGACACAGTACGGTAGTCCACGGCTGTAGCTACCTCTGTGTCGGCAGTCGCTGGTCCATCCATAATTGTATACCACCTACCCGTGGTTTTTTTTTTTCTTTCTTCTTGATACATACTACTATAGTAGCTTACTGTAGCAGTCTGCGGTGCTGCTGAGCTGACAGTGTCCAGCAGGTCCGTCATCAGTCATTACATAATAAATATATATACCTGTCCGGCTGCAGTACTAGTGATATTATATATATATATATATATATATTAATTTCATCCCATTATCATCCAGTCTATATTAGCAGCAGACACAGTACGGTAGTCCATGGCTGTAGCTACCTCTGTGTCGGCAGTCGCTGGTCCATCCATAAGTATACTAGTATCCATCCATCTCCATTGTTTACCTGAGGTGCCTTTTAGTTGTGCCTACTAAAATATGGAGAACAAAAATGTTGAGGTTCCAAAATTAGGGAAAGATCAAGATCCACTTCCACCTCGTGCTGAAGCTGCTGCCACTAGTCATGGCCGAGACGATGAAATGCCAGCAACGTCGTCTGCCAAGGCCGATGCCCAATGTCATAGTACAGAGCATGTAAAATCCAAAACACCAAATATCAGTAAAAAAAGGACTCCAAAATCTAAAATAAAATTGTCGGAGGAGAAGCGTAAACTTGCCAATATGCCATTTACCACACGGAGTGGCAAGGAACGGCTGAGGCCCTGGCCTATGTTCATGGCTAGTGGTTCAGCTTCACATGAGGATGGAAGCACTCAGCCTCTCGCTAGAAAAATGAAAAGACTCAAGCTGGCAAAAGCACCGCAAAGAACTGTGCGTTCTTCGAAATCCCAAATCCACAAGGAGAGTCCAATTGTGTCGGTTGCGATGCCTGACCTTCCCAACACTGGACGTGAAGAGCATGCGCCTTCCACCATTTGCACGCCCCCTGCAAGTGCTGGAAGGAGCACCCGCAGTCCAGTTCCTGATAGTCAGATTGAAGATGTCAGTGTTGAAGTACACCAGGATGAGGAGGATATGGGTGTTGCTGGCGCTGGGGAGGAAATTGACAAGGAGGATTCTGATGGTGAGGTGGTTTGTTTAAGTCAGGCACCCGGGGAGACACCTGTTGTCCGTGGGAGGAATAGGGCCGTTGACATGCCTGGTGAAAATACCAAAAAAATCAGCTCTTCGGTGTGGAAGTATTTCACCAGAAATGCGGACAACATTTGTCAAGCCGTGTGTTGCCTTTGTCAAGCTGTAATAAGTAGGGGTAAGGACGTTAACCACCTCGGAACATCCTCCCTTATACGTCACCTGCAGCGCATTCATAATAAGTCAGTGACAAGTTCAAAAAATAAGAATTTACTCACCGGTAATTCTATTTCTCGTAGTCCGTAGTGGATGCTGGGAACTCCGTAAGGACCATGGGGAATAGCGGGCTCCGAAGGAGGCTGGGCACTCTAGAAAGATCTTAGACTACCTGGTGTGCACTGGCTCCTCCCACTATGACCCTCCTCCAAGCCTCAGTTAGGTACTGTGCCCGGACGAGCGTACACAATAAGGAAGGATTTTGAATCCCGGGTAAGACTCATACCAGCCACACCAATCACACCGTACAACTCGTGATATGAAACACAGTTAACAGTATGAAACAATAGAGCCTCTCAACAGATGGCTCAACAATAACCCGATTTAGTTAACCATAACTATGTACAAGTATTGCAGATAAACCGCACTTGGGATGGGCGCCCAGCATCCACTACGGACTACGAGAAATAGAATTACCGGTGAGTAAATTCTTATTTTCTCTAACGTCCTAGTGGATGCTGGGAACTCCGTAAGGACCATGGGGATTATACCAAAGCTCCCAAACGGGCGGGAGAGTGCGGATGACTCTGCAGCACTGAATGAGAGAACTCCAGGTCCTCCTCAGCCAGGGTATCAAATTTGTAGAATTTTTGCAAACGTGTTTGCCCCTGACCAAGTAGCTGCTCGGCAAAATTGTAAAGCCGAGACCTCTCGGGCAGCCGCCCAAGATGAGCACACCTTCCTTGTGGAATGGGCATTGACAGATTTTGGCTGTGGCAGGCCTGCCACAGTATGTGCAAGCTGAATTGTACTACAAATCCAACGAGCAATAGTCTGCTTAGAAGCAGGAGCACCCAGCTTGTTAGGTGCATATAGGATAAACAGCGAGTCAGATTTTCTGACTCTAGCCGTTCTGGAAACATATATTTTCAGTGCCCTGACAACGTCTAGCAACTTGGAGTCCTCCAAGTCCCTAGTAGCCTAGGCACCACAATAGGCTGGTTCAGGTGAAACGCTGACACCACCTTTGGGAGAAACTGGGGACGAGTCCTCAATTCTGTCCTATCCATATGGAAAATCAAATAAGGGCTTTTACAAGACAAAGCCGCCAACTTTGATACTCGCCTGGCAGAAGCCAAGGCCAATAACATAACCACCTTCCATGTGAGATATTTCAGATCCACGGTTTTTAGTGGTTCAAACCAATGTGATTTTAAGAAACTCAACACCACGTTGAGATCCCAAGGTGCCACAGGAGGCACAAACTGGGGCTGACTCTGCAGCACTCCTTTTATAAATGTCTGAACTTCAGGTACTGAAGCTAGTTCTTTTTGAAAGAAAATCGACAGAGCCGAGATCTGTACCTTAATGGAACCCAATTTAAGGCCCATAGTCACTCCTGCTTGCAGGAAATGCAGAAATCGACCTAGTTGAAATTCCTCTGTTGGGGCCCTTTCGGCCTCACACCATGCAACATATTTTCGCCATATGCGGTGATAATGAGTTGCTGTAACCTCTTTCCTGGCTTTAGTAAGCGTAGGAATGACTTCCTCCGGAATGCCCTTTTCCTTCAGGATCCGGCGTTCAACCGCCATGCCGACAAACGCAGCCGCGGTAAGTCTTGGAACAGACAGGACCCCTGCTGCCGCAGGTCCTGTCTGAGTGGCAGAGGCCATGGGTCCTCTGATATAAATTCTTGAAGTTATGGGTACCAAGCTCTTCTTGGCCATCCACGAGTATCGTTCTTACTCCTCGCCTTTTTATTATTCTCAGTACCTTTGGTATGAGAGGCAGAGGGGAGAACACATAAACCGACTGGTACACCCACGGTGTTACCAGAGCGTCCATAGCTATCGCCTGAGGGTCCCTTGACCCGGTGCAATATCTTTTATAGCTTTTTGTTGAGGCGGGACGCCATCATGTCCACCTGTGGCCTTTCCCAATGGTGTACAATCCTATTGGAAGACTTCTGGAGGAAGTCCCCATTCTCCCGGGTGGAGGTCGTGTCTGTTGAGAAGATCTGCTTCCCAGTTGTCCACTCCGGGAATGAACACTGCTGACAGTGCTAACACATGATTTTCTGCCTATCGGAGAATCCTTGTGGCTTCTGCCATCGCCATCCTGCTTCTTGTGCCGCCCTGTTTGTTTACATGGGCGACTGCCGTGATGTTGTCTGATTGGATCAGTACCGGCTGGTTTTGAAGCAGAGGCCTTGCCGGCCTCAGGGCATTGTAAATGGCCCTCAGGTCTAGAATATTTATGTGTAGGGAAATAACCTGACTTGACCAAAGTCCCTGGAAATTTCTTCCCTGTGTGACTGCCTCCCAGCCTCAAAGGCTGGAATCCATGGTCACTAGGACCTAGTCCTGTATGCCGAACCTGCGGCCCTCTTGAAGATGGGCACTCTGCAGCCACCACAGTAGAGATACCCTGGTCCTTGGAGACAGGGTTATCAGCCTATGCATCGGAAGATGCGGTCCGGACCACTTGTCCAACAGGTCCCTCTGAAAAGTTCTTGTATGGAACCTGCCTAATGGGATTGCTTCGTAGGAAGCTACCATTTTTCCCAGGACTCGCGTGCAATGATGCACCGCTACCTATTTTGGCTTCAGGAGGTCTCTGACTAGAGATGACAACTCCTTGGCTTTCTCCTCCGGGAGAAACACTATTTCTGGTTTATGTCCAGAACCATCCCCAGGAACAGTAGACGTGTCATAGGAACCAGCTGTGACTTTGGACTGTTTAGAATCCAACCATGCTGTTGTAGCACTTTCCAAAATAGTGCTACCCCGACTACCAACTGCTCCTTGGACCTTGCCCTTATAACGAGATTGTCCAAGTACGGGATAATTACAACTCCCTTTTTTTTTTTTTTTGAAGGAGTATCAACATTTCGGCCATTACCTTGATAAAACACCCTCGGTACCATGTACAGTCCAAACGGCAGTGTCTGGACTTGGTAATGGTAATCCTGTACCACAAATCTGAGGTACTCCTGGCGAGGATGGTAAATGGGGACATGCAGGTAAGCATCCTTGATGTCCCAGGATACCATGTAATCCCCCTCGTCCAGGCTTGGAATAACCGCCCTGAGCGATTCCATCTTGAACTTGAATTTTGTGTTCAAGGATTTTAAATATAAAATGGGTCACACCGAACCATGCGGTTTCGGTACCCCAACCCGTGTGGAATAGTAACCCCGTCCTTGTTGAAGTAGGGGCACCTTGAGTATTACCTGCTGGGAATACCGCTTATTAATTGCCTCTAGCACAGCCTCCCTGCCTGAGGGAGTTGTCAGCAAGGCATATTTTAGGAAACGGCTGGGGGGAGACATCTCGAATTCCAGCTTGTACCCCTGAAATACTACTTGAAAGAAACAGGGATCCACCTGTGAGCGAGCCCACTAATTGCTGAAATTTTTGAGACGGCCCCCCACCGTACCTGGCTACACCTGTGGAGCACCCGCGTCATGGTGTGGCCTCACAGGAGGCGGGGGAAGAATCTTGATTCTGGGAACAGGCTGACTGGTGCAGCTTTTTTCCCTCTACCCTTGTCTCTGTACAGAAAGGAAGCGCCATTTGACCCGCTTGCTTTTCTGAAGCCGAAAGGACTGTACCTTTGTCTGTGAGGAAACCTGAGGTAAAATTATTTCTTCCCAGCAGTTGCTGTGGATACGAGGTCCCAGAGACCATCCCCAAATAATTCCTCACCCTTATAAGGCTCTCTATGCGCTTTTTAAGTCAGCATCACCTGTCCAGTGACAGGACTCTAATACCCTCCTGACAGAATGGACATTACATTCATTTTGGATGCCAGCCGGCAAAATATCCCTCTGTGCATCCCTCATATATAAGACGACGTCTTTAATATGTTCTCATGTTTGACAGGGTCACCGACCACGTTGCAGCAGCACTATCTGCAGGTCTCAGTCTAGTACCTGAGTGTGTAAATACAGACTTCAGGATAGCCTCCTGTTTTTTATCAACAGGTACCTATTAAAGTGGCCGTATCCTAGGACGGCAGTGCCACCTTTTTTGACAAACGTGTGAGCGCCTTATCCACCCTAGGGGATATCTCCCAGCGTAACTTATCCACCTGGCGGGAAAGGGTACGCCATCAGTAACTTTTTATAAATTACCAGTTTCTTAACGGGGGAACCCACGCTTTCACACACTTCATTTATTCATCTGATGGGGGAACAAAACACTGCCTGTTTTTTCTCCCCAAACCTAAAACCCATTTTTAGAGGTGCTTGGGTTAAAGTCAGAAATGTATAACACATTTTTTATTGCCGGGATCACGTCACGGATGTTCCTAGTGGATTGTGTATATGTCTCCACCTTGTCGACACTGGAGTCAGACTCCGTGTCGACATCTGTGTCTGCCATCTGAGAGAGCGGGCGTTTTTGAGCCCCTGATGGCCTTTGAGACGCCTGGGCAGGCGCGGGCTGCGAAGCCGGCTGTCCCACAGCTGTTACGTCATCCACCCTTTTATGTAAGGAGTTGACACTGTCGGTTAATACCTTTCACCTATCCATCCACTCTGGTGTCGGCCCCACAGGGGGCGACATCACATATATCGGCCTCTGTTCTGTCACCATATAAGCCTCCTCATTCAACATGTCGACACAGCCGTACCGACACACCGCAGACACACAGGGAATGCTCTAAACGAGGACAGGACCCACAAAAGCCCTTTGGGGGGACAGAGTAAGAGTATGCCAGCACACACCAGAGCGCTATATATATATACAGGGACTAACTGAGTTATGTCCCTAATAGCTTTTATATAATATACTGTATACAGTGCCAATTTTAATGCCCCCCCTCTCTTTTCCCTCTTACTGTACTGTAGAATTGCAGGGAAGAGCCAGGGAGCTTCCCTCCAGCCGAGCTGTGAGGGAAAAATGGCGCCAGTGTGCTGAGGAGATAGGCTCCGCCCCTTTTTCGCGGCCTATTCTCCCGTTTTTTATGGAATTCTGGCAGGGGTATTTACCTCATATATAGCCCCTGGGGCCATATATTGAGGTATTTTAGCCAGCCAAGGTGTTTTTATTGCTGCCTCAGGGCGCCCCCCCCAGCGCCCTGCACCCTCAGTGACCGGAGTGTGAAGTGTGTGAGAGGAGCAATGGCGCACAGCTGCAGTGCTGTGCGCTACCTTGGTGAAGACAGAGTCTTCATGCCGCCGATTTTCCGGACCATCTTCTTGCTTCTGGCTCTGTAAGGGGGACGGCGGCGCGGCTCCGGGACCGAACATCAAGGCTGGGCCTGCGGTCGATCCCTCTGGAGCTAATGGTGTCCAGTAGCCTAAGAAGCCCAATCCGGCTGCAAGCAGGCGAGTTCGCTTCTTCTCCCCTTAGTCCCTCGCTGCAGTGAGCCTGTTGCCAGCAGGTCTCACTGAAAATAACAAATTCTAAGACTATAACTTTCTAAGAGCTCAGGAGAGCCCCTAGTGTGCATCCAACCTCGGCCGGGCACGAAATCTAACTGAGGCTTGGAGGAGGGTCATAGTGGGAGGAGCCAGTGCACACCAGGTAGTCTAAGATCTTTCTAGAGTGCCCAGCCTCCTTCGGAGCCCGCTATTCCCCATGGTCCTTACGGAGTTCCCAGCATCCACTAGGACGTTAGAGAAACTTTGGGCGACAGCGGAAGCAGTCCACTGACCAGTAAATCCCTTCCTCTTGTAACCAAGCTCATGCAAACCACCCCACCAACTCCCTCAGTGTCAATTTCCTCCTTCCCCAGGAATGCCAATAGTCCTGCAGGCCATGTCACTGGCAATTCTGACGAGTCCTCTCCTGCCTGGGATTCCTCCGATGCATCCTTGCGTGTAACGCCTACTGCTGCTGGCGCTGCTGTTGTTGCTGCTGGGAGTCGATGGTCATCCCAGAGGGGAAGTCGTAAGCCCACTTTTACTACTTCCACCAAGCAATTGACTGTCCAACAGTCCTTTGCGAGGAAGATGAAATATCACAGCAGTCATCCTGTTGCAAAGCGGATAACTGAGGCCTTGACAACTATGTTGGTGTTAGACGTGCGTCCGGTATCCGCCGTTAGTTCACAGGGAACTAGACAATTTCTTGAGGTAGTGTGCCCCCGTTACCAAATACCATCTAGGTTCCACTTCTCTAGGCAGGCGATACCGAGGATGTACACGGACGTCAGAAAAAGACTCACCAGTGTCCTAAAAAATGCAGTTGTACCCAATGTCCACTTAACCACGGACATGTGGACAAGTGGAGCAGGGCAGGGTCAGGACTATATGACTGTGACAGCCCACTGGGTAGATGTATGGACTCCTGCCGCAAGAACAGCAGCGGCGGCACCAGTAGCAGCATCTCGCAAACGCCAACTCTTTCCTAGGCAGGCTACGCTTTGTATCATCGGTTTCCAGAATACGCACACAGCTGAAAACCTCTTACGGCAACTGAGGAAGATCATCGCGGAATGGCTTACCCCAATTGGACTCTCCTGTGGATTTGTGGCATCGGACAACGCCAGCAATATTGTGTGTGCATTAAATATGGGCAAATTCCAGCACGTCCCATGTTTTGCACATACCTTGAATTTGGTGGTGCAGAATTTTTTTAAAAACGACAGGGGCGTGCAAGAGATGCTGTCGGTGGCCAGAAGAATTGCGGGACACTTTCGGCGTACAGGCACCACGTACAGAAGACTGGAGCACCACCAAAAACGCCTGAACCTGCCCTGCCATCATCTGAAGCAAGAAGTGGTTACAAGGTGGAATTCAACCCTATATATGCTTCAGAGGTTGGAGGAGCAGCAAAAGGCCATTCAAGCCTATACAATTGAGCACGATATAGGAGGTGGAATGTACCTGTCTCAAGCGCAGTGGAGAATGATTTCAACGTTGTGCAAGGTTCTGCAACCTTTTGAACTTGCCACACGTGAAGTCAGTTCAGACACTGCCAGCCTGAGTCAGGTCATTCCCCTCATCAGGCTTTTGCAGAAGAAGCTGGAGGCATTGAAGGAGGAGCTAAAAGGGAGCGATTCCGCTAGGCATGTGGGACTTGTGGATGGAGCCCTTAATTCGCTTAACAAGGATTCACGGGTGGTCAATCTGTTGAAATCAGAGCACTACATTTTGGCCACCGTGCTCGATCCTAGATTTAAAACCTACCTTGGATCTCTCTTTCCGGCAGACACAAGTCTGCTGGGGTTCAAAGACCTGCTGGTGACAAAATTGTCAAGTCAAGCGGAACGCGACCTGTCAACATCTCCTCCTTCACATTCTCCCGCAACTGGGGGTGCGAGGAAAAGGCTCAGAATTCCGAGCCCACCCGCTGGCGGTGATGCAGGGCAGTCTGGAGCGACTGCTGATGCTGACATCTGGTCCGGACTGAAGGACCTGACAACGATTACGGACATGTCGTCTACTGTCACTGCATATGATTCTCTCCCCATTGAAAGAATGGTGGAGGATTATATGAGTGACCGCATCCAAGTAGGCACGTCAGACAGTCCGTACTTATACTGGCAGGAAAAAGAGGCAATTTGGAGGCCCTTGCACAAACTGGCTTTATTCTACCTAAGTTGCCCTCCCACAAGTGTGTACTCCGAAAGAGTGTTTAGTGCCGCCGCTCACCTTGTCAGCAATCGGCGTACGAGGTTACTTCCAGAAAATGTGGAGAAGATAATGTTCATTAAAATGAATTATAATCAATTCCTCCGTGGAGACATTGACCAGCAGCAATTGCCTCCACAAAGTACACAGGGAGCTGAGATGGTGGATTCCAGTGGGGACGAATTGATAATCTGTGAGGAGCGGGATGTACACGGTGATATATCGGAGGATGATGATGAGGTGGACATCTTGCCTCTGTAGAGCCAGTTTGTGCAAGGAGAGATTAATTGCTTCTTTTTCGGTGGGGGTCCAAACCAACCCGTCATTTCAGTCACAGTCGTGTGGCAGACCCTGTCACTGAAATGATGGGTTGGTTAAAGTGTGCATGTCCTGTTTATACAACATAAGGGTGGGTGGGAGGGCCCAAGGACAATTCCATCTTGCACCTCTTTTTTCTTTCATTTTTCTTTGCGTCGTGTGCTGTTTGGGGAGTGTTTTTTGGAAGGGCCATCCTGCGTGACACTGCAGTGCCACTCCTAGATGGGCCAGGTGTTTGTGTCGGCCACTAGGGTCGCTTAGCTTACTCACACAGCTACCTCATTGCGCCTCTTTTTTTCTTTGCGTCATGTGCTGTTTGGGGAGTGTTTTTTGGAAGGGCCATCCTGCGTGACACTGCAGTGCCACTCCTAGATGGGCCAGGTGTTTGTGTCGGCCACTAGGGTCGCTTATCTTACTCACACAGCTACCTCATTGCGCCTCTTTTTTTCTTTGCGTCATGTGCTGTTTGGGGAGGGTTTTTTGGAAGGGCCATCCTGCGTGACACTGCAGTGACACTCCTAGATGGGCCAGGTGTTTGTGTCGGCCACTAGGGTCGCTTAGCTTAGTCATCCAGCGACCTCGGTGCAAATTTTAGGACTAAAAATAATATTGTGAGGTGTGAGGTATTCAGAATAGACTGAAAATGAGTGGAAATTATGGTTTTTGAGGTTAATAATACTTTGGGATCAAAATGACCCCCAAATTCTATGATTTAAGCTGTTTTTTAGTGTTTTTTGAAAAAAACACCCGAATCCAAAACACACCCGAATCCGACAAAAAAAATTCGGTGAGGTTTTGCCAAAACGCGGTCGAACCCAAAACACGGCCGCGGAACCGAACCCAAAACCAAAACCCGAAAAATTTCAAGTGCACATCTCTACTTTCCATCCCTGCATTTAGTCAGGCTTTCTGAGCATTAATACCACCCACTTGACGGGCTCCACCCCCTCAACAGACCCCACTCATTTTAGGGCTGCTTCCATAAATTTCCCGGTCTGGTTTTCTATCCCAATCCGCCCCTGCCCTCTATACAGACCCATGATTCTTGGTATTATCGCCCCATCCTGCCCACTTCTAGATAGGATGTGGGTAATCCACACACCGGATGACTGCCCCAAAAGTCTGGAGTTTTCCATACCTTCTGGGAGAGTAGGTAAGTATAAACCTGCCTCATAGCATATATCGTTTTCTGGAGTTTGAGCACTAGACTTAGCCTTTGCGAGTCCTTAAAACCTTATGGTTGCTCAATGTTAATGTCCTCATTCAGTTCATCATTCATGGAGGCTGCTTTGTTTCAATTGCATATCCTTTGTGGCTGTTGTCGTATTGATTGTAGTGTGGCCTAAATTTAGCTGCCCTCCTGAACACTTTATTTTGTTCCCTGTTGATGACTTTGAACTCTCATCCATAATGCCCAAACTACTAAACTCAATATTCCAGAGTCGGATAGTATTTTGTGATGATAATCCTTAAAATCACAAAATAAGCAAAATGTGGTATAATTAAAGCACTTTAACCACTTAACTGGCAAATATTTTAATTAGGTAAATAATATGTATTTAAAAACGTATTTAATAATATTTTACAAAAAATATGCTTACAGGTATCTAGCACCACCTTGTGCGTCTGCCTAGTACATCCCTTTATCATCAACAGTTATCATCCTAGTACTGTACCCCTGTAGGCCAGTAGTATCATTGCCCCACTCAACCCCAGTGATCATAGAAACCCTACTCTACGACCCCCCCCCCCCCCCGACCCCCCTTGTCTCCCAATCCCATATACTGTATGCATTCTCCTCCAAGTGCTTTTGTTTGCCCATCGCTCCAGAATGCAGATCACAAGGCATTCTCGAGCACACAAGGGATACGTGATGTTGACAGTCATACTGACCCCAACACCACAGCCTGAGCCCTTAAAGGAAAAGGAAATTACTTGTTATTGGCTGAAATAACCAGGAGAGGAGTAGAGTCTGTGGTTGCATGGGATGCGATTGTGTCAAGGTAATTCTACCTGCCTCTGGTTACCATTGACATGCGGTGAGCTAAATGGCTCAGGAGGCACTGGCTAGCACCAGAGCCACATTTACAAACAATATATGAGCCAAAGGGTACATGTGCACATTATACACAGGTGCAGCAGTAGTTTTGATCAGAGATGTCCGGGAAAGCTAGGCAGTGGAGGCACTGCCTCATCTGCCATAGACTTTTTACTCCAGAGTTTGGCTATAAAAATGATTAGAATAATGCAAAGAAGATATTTCATACATATTCTTTGTATTTTTCATACACTTTATACAGTCAAAACTCTGACACAAACGTTACTATGACAGGAAAGGCTCTGCCTCACCTGCCTCACCCCACCACACGTCACTGGTGGTTACATCCCATGCAACAACACAGGGCAAGTAGCTAAGCAACTACTGTATCCCCAGAAAGTCTTTGGGCGGGATGTACTAAAGGGAAAATGCGATAAAACCCTAGTTTTGGGGGGGGTCTATCGCATTTTCGTATGTACAAACACCCGACCACTGCATTTTCGCCACACAGGGTATCGCCATCTTTGGATGGCGATACCTATAGAAGCCCGTGGGCTTCTTATCGCCGGCCGCTGCAACCTGCCGCCTCTGCCGCCCGCCGGCTCTGCCACCCCCCGCTGCAGATGCCTCCCCCCTGCAAGGGAGCAGGTGAAGAGCCCAAGGAGGTGACGGAGACCCCCTTCCCCGCACACCACCATATAGGTATCGCGGGGGGCCTTCGTCACCACATTGCGATATTGATCGCATATGTTAGTACATATGCGATCAACATCTCTGCGATGGGCGGCGAGATTGGCAATGTATGTTAATATAGCCCGCCCTTTGGAAGAGGATTGCTCAGCTATGTTGCTTCTAGTACTTTACTTATACTACGGCCAAGACACAATGGGGGTCATTCCGAGTTGTTCGCTCTGTAATTTTCTTCGTATCGCAGCGATTTTCCGCTAACTGCGCATGCGCAATGTTCGCACTGCGACTGCGCCAAGTAAATTTGCTATGCAGTTAGGTATTTTACTCACAGCATTACGAGGTTTTTTCTTCGTTCTGGAGATCGTAGTGTGATTGACAGGAAGTGGGTGTTTCTGGGCGGAAACTGTCCGTTTTATGGGAGTGTGTGAAAAAACGCTACCGTTTCTGGGAAAAACGCGGGAGTGGCTGGAGAAACGGAGGAGTGTCTGGGCGAACGCTGGGTGTGTTTGTGATGTCAAACCAGGAACAACAAGCACTGAACTGATCGCACTGGAAGAGTAAGTCTCGAGCTACTCAGAAACTGCTAAGTAATTTCTATTCGCAATTTTGAGAACTTTTCGTTCGAAATTTTGCTAAGCTAAGATTCACTCCCAGTAGGCGGCGGCTTAGCATGTGCAATGCTGCTAAAAGCAGCTTGCGAGCGAACAACTCGGAATAAGGGCCAATGTGCCATATTTGCTTATACTCCAAAAACATCCATTAGACTCCTGGAATATTAGAAGATAATCAAATACCCTAGGAGTGTAGGCAAAGATCCTGAATTTGTGAGGAGTCGCCCCACAAGTGTCGGTGAAGTCTGCTATTGTAGAGGAATCCCGTCAGACAGCTCTTTGGGATTCACAGGAGAACTGAGGAACAAAGTAACTAAAGCCCCCTACACATTGGAGGATATAGTGAGCGATATTGTTCATATTGTTCGGTGTGGAGCCACCAACGATGAACGATGCGCGTCCACGTTACTCTCCCATCGTTTGAACATGCAGGTCGATATGGACGACCTGCATGTTTGGAAATGGGGCCGGGTGACGTGGGGAGTGAAAAAAAACTTTCACTCCCCTTGTCACCCGCACCTGCGTCGGGCGCCGAGTGTGTAGGGAATTTTAGGTTGTTGTGTAGTGCTAAACCAGGGAAGCTGAGCACCTGCACTTGAATCAGATCCAGGACTCTATTAGGAGTCTATTACCGTGAGTGGACTTTATGCATGCACTTTATCTGCTCAACTAATTTTGTTTACTGCTGTTCAAGGAACTTAATACTAACAGAATGCTGATTGTGTACTTTGCCGTCAAATGGTGTTTGAGTTCTTTTTGCCTGAACTGCTTTATATGTATATTTTTCCAGCTAGAATCTGATAACAAGATGTTGACTTAAAATCATTAGTTCCTCTATTAACATTTAATCCATCTTCTCATGCTTGGTGCCAGTGTTTATATTACAATTATTGTTGTAATAATATGTTTGCAGTGTATGGTTTTTATTGGTTTAATAAAGTAATATCTATCTATCTATCTATCTATCTATCTATCTATCTATCTATCTATCTATCTATCTATCTATCTAAGCACATCACTTCTTTCTAATTCCTTTCAGCCATACAGTGGCGTAACTAGGGTGGGGACAGCAGGGAATGTGCCCTGGACACCAATGTGGAACAAGGAGAGGGGGGTGCAGCCGACCATGTCATTGTACCTGCACCGCCCACCACGATTGCGTCGCACCGCGCACCCAGGATCGAGACAGTGATGCCAGCATCATGTCATTCTCCCTTCAGCCCCTGCTGTGGTGTTTTCCGGTACCTGCTCCCAGAAGTTTGGGGGGGGGGGGTAGATATGGGGCGGGTGTGGAGAAACACAGAGAGCCATGGGGGGGAGATAGAGACAAGAGACACAGGGAGACATAGAATGAAGGTGGAGGAGAGACACAGAGATTCATAGAATAAGGGGGGTGAAAGACACAGTGAGGCATAGAATGAAAGGGGGAGACGCAGAGCGACATTGAGTGAAGGGGGGAGACACAGAGGGACATGGGTGGGAGAAACGGATAGACATAGAATGAAGGGGGGTTAGAGACACAGGCGGAACGTGATGGTGTGGCAGAGAGACGCAGTCGGGAGGTGATGTGGTAGAGCCGCAGAAAAGAGATTATTGTGTGGTTGAGACAGATGCAGTGGGGAGATGATGGTTTGGTTGAGAGAGATGCAGGAGGGAGATGGTGTGGCTGAGAGATACAGGGGGAGATGATGGTGTGGCTGAGAGTCGGGGAAGATGGTATGGCTGATAGGCAACACAGGGAGGAGATGATGGGGTGGCTGAGAGATGCAAGGGGGAAATGGTGTGGCTGGGAGATGTGAGGGGGAGATGGTGTGGCTGAGAGACACAGGGGAAATTATGGTGTGGCTAAGAGACGCAGGGGGCAGAAAGTGACACAGGTAGCAGGATGTGAGTCTGGTTGAATGGCTGTTGTATGATGATAACCTTGGTAATATTCCTACACAAACAGGCATCTTCCAGACAATGTGATATTCCACATGCATAGTGAATACCGACTAAAGACACTGTCTTCCCAGGGAGAATACATTTCTTCAGAGTTTCCCCATGGTGAGAAACCATCATATAGGTAAGGTGCATATGGAATGGAAAGTAATGTTCCCAGAGTGACAAGAAATGGGTGGCATGTCATGTTGACATGTGATGTAGTTATGTGAAAAGCGGTTGGGATACCGGCGGTCCCTATACTGACGCCGGGATCCCAAGCGATTGCTTGTCCGACATTCAGCATGCAGACTAACAGGGACTATTCCCACTTGTGGGTGTCACAACACCCATAGAGTGGGAATAGATCCTGTGGCGAGCATACCGAGCCACCAAACCTGCTGCGTGGAGAGTGCAGTGAGCCTGCATGGGGGTTTGTTGTACTTGCCCCCATACCCTCCCACAGGCAATCTAAAGCTCGGGATCCCAGTGTCCCGAACCTAACCCGTTGACACGCACAATTTAAAGTAGCCATGCCCATTTAAAGGGCACTTACCTAGCGTTTCGAGGGGTGGAGCGGTTGCGCTGTTGTTCATATTGCACTGGGGACCCTAGTTACGCCTCTGTTGCCATAATGATTAATCATGTATTAAACCTCAGGAGATGGATCCCACTAAAGCAATGGGACAGTGAGGAGGCTGGACCTGCCGGGTACAAGGTAAGTATGGAAGTGGGATGGGGGGAAGTGATAGGATGGGAGCGCAGGAAAATACAAAGCAGCATAAAGGGGATGCAGTCAGTTTACCTCCAATCAAAATCCTGACGTTCAAAATCCCGACACCAATTGACCGATGGTCAAAATCCCGACAAGGTCAAAATACCGACATGGATAAAATACCGACATTTAAAATACCGACAAGGTCAAAATACCGACATGTAAAATGCCGACAGGTCAAAATACAGACATGAGTTTTTCATGATTTTTTTCATTGATACCGACTTGTTCATACTTTACCATCCCAGTGGACCTGGAGGGGGAATATAATAGTGTGCCGAGCGCAGCGAGGCACCGTGCCCGAAGCATGGCGAGCGCAGCGAGCCATGCGAGGCGACGCGTTACACTTTATATGGTGTCCATGTTGACTTATGTCGACATTCACACAAAAAAACAACAAAATGCATGTCGGTATTTTGACCTGTCGGCATTTTACATGTCGGTATTTTGACCTTGTCGGTATTTTAAATGTCGGTATTTTGTCCATGTCGGTATTTTGACCTTGTCGGGATTTTGACCATCGGTCAATTGGTGTTGGGATTTTGAACGTCAGGATTTTGATTGGAGGTATTTCATACCGATCCCGCATAAAGGGGGGCATGGGGCAGAGCGGGACAGTGCAGCACCCAGTGCAAGAGATGGGGCCATATATAGGAGCCGAACTGAGCTGGGGGCAAACTAAGGTGAGCTAGGCTATACTGGGTCCCTTACATGTCTTATATAAACATCTTAATGAGTGCCATTCTAAAATATTTTCTGATGGATGATTTCACATCATAAGGACATGTCTGAGCACAACTGCAAGTTTGCCCAGCACCACGACTGCAATAGGTTCCAAATATTTTACTGCAACAGAGAGAATGTGGCAAATGTGTTAATATAGCAGTGAGAGCTGAGCAAATGTATTCCTACAGAACATACTTATCTACTCTCCTGGAAGGAGTAGGAGACTACTGATTTTTAAAGTAGTGCCCCACACCCCTGGATTTCACACATCCCACACATTTCCTGGTGATGTGGGCAGGATAAGAGGTTAATACTGGGAATTGCGAGTCTGTATGGAGGGGACATGGCTAAAATGGTGCAAACTGTGTCATTCTACCACTGTCCCTTTCCCTTGGATTTGCGTGATTTTGGCATGATGGGGCGAACCTAATGATGTGACAAGCTCAGCCTTCTACAGTAGTGAGCAGGGTAAATGTGCTGCAGCAGTGAGAGGGGGTAAACATCTTACTACAACAGTTAGAGCAGGCCAGTGTTTTACTATAGCAGTGAGTGGGAGGCAATGTGTTACTACAGCAGTGAGAGTGGGCTAGTGTGTTACTACTAGAGATGTAAGGCGGGCACCTTTCGTGTATTGTGTTTTGCTTTTGATTCTGGTTCCATGCTCGTGTTTTGGATCTGGATTGGTTTTGCCAAAACCAACCTTTTGTGTTTTGGTTTTGGATGATTTTTGATAAAAACATAAAAACAGCTAAAATCACAGAATTTTGGGGTAATTTTGATCCTATGGTATTATTAGCCTCAATAAAATTCATTTCCACTCATTTCCAGTCTATTCTGAACACCTCACACCTCACAACATTGTTTTTAGGCCAAAAGGTTGCACCAAGGTGGCTGTATGACTAAGCTAAGCGACACAAGTGTGAGGCACAAACACCAGGCCCATCTAGGAGTGGCACTGCAGTTGCAGACAGGATGGCACTTAAAAAAACTAGGCCTCAAACAGCACATCATGCAAAGAAGAAAAAGAGGTGCTATGAGGTAGCTGTATGACTAAGCTAAGCGAAACAAGTGTGCGGCACAAACACCTGGCCTATCTAGGAGTGGCACTGCAGCTGCAGACAGGATGGCACTTAAAAAAACTAGGCCCCAAACAGCACATCATGCAATGAAGAAAAAGAGGAGCAATGAGGTAGCTGTATGACTAAGCTAAGCGACACAAGTGTGCAGCACAAACAACATGGGACGTGCAGGAATTTATCCAGATGTAATACTCGCACAATATTGGTGGCACAGGAAAGCGTACCCCTAAACCACCCACACACATGGCAAAGCCTGTAAAATTAATTTGGATAATAATAACCCTTTTATTTGGAGCTATTATAATAATATGCAGCACAGGCGAGTGTACCCCTACACCACGCAGGGCAAACCCTGTAAAAATTATTTGGATAATAATATAAGTAATGTATATAACCCTTTTATTTGGAGTAAATAATATACAGCACAGGACATCACCACTGGACTTATGGCAGCACAAGACATCACCACTTGACTGATGCAGCACAAGACAGCACCACTGAACTGGACTTATACGGCAGTACCCCTGGACTTATACAGTAGTATACCTGGAGTTGTACGGCAGTGTCAGACAAGACAAGACTTTAAAAAACTAGTCCCCAAACAGCACATGATGCAAAGAAGAAAGAGAGGTGCAAGATGGAATTGTTCTTGGGCCCTCTCACCCACCCTTATGTTGTATAAACAGGACATGCACACTTTAATAAACCAATCATTTCAGCGACAGGGTCTGCCACACGACTGTGGCTGAAATGACTGGCTTGTTTGGGCCCCCACCGAAAAAGAAGCAATCAATCTCTCCTTGCACAGACTGGCTCTACAAAGGCAAGATGTCGACCTCATCCTCCGATTCCTCACCCCTTTCAGTGTGTACATCCTCCTCCTCACAGAGTATTAATTTGTCCCCACTGGAATCCACTATCTCAGGTCCCTGTGTACTTTTGTAGGCAATTGCTGGTAAAGGTCTTCCCGGAGGAATTTATAATTAATTTTGATGAACATCATCTTCTCCATAATTTGTGGAAGTAACCTCCTACGCCGATCACTGACAAGGTGACCGGCTGCAATAAACACTCTTTCGGAGTACACACTGGAAGAGGGGCAACTTAGGTAAAATAAAGCCAGTTTGTGCAAGGGCCTCCAAATTGCCTCTTTTTCCTGCCAGTATACATGCGGACTGTCTGACATGCCTACTTGGATGCTGTCACTCATATAATCCTCCACCATTTTTTCAATGGTGACAGAATCATATGCAGTGACAGTAGACATGTCAGTAATCGTTGGCAGGTCCTTTAGTCCAGACCAGATGTCAGCACTCGCTCCTGACTGCCATGCATCACCGCCAGCGGGTGGGCTAGGAAATCTTATCCTTTTCCTCGCAGCCCCAGTTGCAGGAGAAAATGAAGGAGGAGCTGCTGACGGGTCACGTTCCGCTTGAGTTGACAATTGTTGACAACCTCCGCAGACTTGTGTCTGCCGGAAAGAGAGATACAACGTAGGCTTTAAACCTAGGATCGAGCATGGTGGCCAAAATGTAGTGCTCTGATTTCAACAGATTGATCACCCTTGAATCCTGGCAAAGCGAATGAAGGGCTCCATCCACAAGTCCCACATACTTTGTGGAATCGCTCCTTCTTAGCTCCTCCTTCAGTTTCTCCAGCTGCTTCTGTAAAAGCCTGATGAGGGGAATGACCTGACTCAAGCTGGCAGAGTCTGAACTGACTTCACGAGTGGCAAGTTCGAAGGGTTGGAGAACCTTGCACAAGACGGAAATCATTCTCCACTGCGCTTGAGTCAGGTGCATTCCGCCTCCTTTGCCTATATTGTAGGTGGATGTATAGGCTTGAATGGCCTTTTGCTGTTCCTCCATCCTCTGAAGCATATAGAGTGTTGAATTCCACCTCGTTACCACCTCTTGCTTCAGGCGATGGCAGGGCAGGTTCAGGAGTGTTTGCTGGTGCTCCAGTCTTCGGCACGCGGTGGCTGAATATCGAAAGTGGCCCACAATTTTTCGGGCCACCAACAGCATCTCCCGCACCCCCCTGTCATTTTAAAAAATATTCTGCACCACCAAATGAATTGTATGTGCAAAATATGGGACGTACTGGAATCTGCCCAGATGTAATGCACGCACAATATTGGTGGCATTGTTCGATATCACAAATCCCCAGGAAAGTCTAATTGGGGTAAACCATTGTGCGATGATGTCCCTCAGTTTTTATAAGAGGTTGTCAACGGTGTGCCTCTTATGGAAAGCGGTTTGCGAGATGCTGCTACTGGTGATGCTGCTGTTGTTGCTGTGGGAGGCCATACATCTACCCAGTGGGCTGTCACAGTCATATAGTCCTTAGTCTGCCCTGTTCCACTTGTCCACATGTCCGTGGTTAAGTGGACAGTGGGTACAACTACATTTTTTAGGACACTGAGGACACTTTTTCTGATGTCTCTGTACATTCTCGGTATCGCCTGCCTAGTGAAGTGGAACCTAGATGGGATTTGGTACTGGGGACACACTACCTCAAACAATTCTCTAAGTCCCACTGAACTAATGGTGGATACCGGACGCACGTCTAACACTAACATAGCTGTCAAGGCCTCAGTTATCTGCTTTGCAACAGGATTACTGCTGTCACATTTCATCTTCCTCACAAAGGACTGTTGGACAGCTAATTGCTTAGTTGAAGTAGTACAAGTGTTCTTCCGACCTCCCCTCAGGGATGACGATCGACTCCCACAAGCAACAACAGCACCGGCAGCAACAGAAGCAGTAGGCGTACCACTCAACAATCCTCTGGAGGAATCCCAGTTACGAGAGGACTCTTCAGTCTTGCCAGTGACATGGCCTGCAGAACTACTGACGTTCCTGACTGAGGAGAAAGTTGACGTTGAGGTAGTTGGTGGTGTGGCTTGCAGGAGCTTGGGTACAAGAGGAAGAAGCGATTTAGGTGTCAGTGGACTGCTTACGCTCTTACCCAAAGTTTCACAACTTGACACTGACTTCTGATGAATGCGCAGCATGTGACGTATAAGGGAGGATATTCCCAGGTGGTTAACATCCTTACCCCTACTTATTACAGATTGACAGAGGCAACACACGGCTTGACACCTGTTGTCCGGATTTGTTGAGAAATAATTCCACACCGAAGAGATGGCTTTTTTGGTATTTTGGCCAGGCATCACAATGGGCTTATTCATCCCACAGACAACAGGTGTCTCCCCCGGTGCCTGATTTAAACAAACCACATCACCATCATAATCCTCCTCGTCAACTTCCTCCTCAGCGCCAGCAACACCCATATCCTCATCCTGGTGTACTTCACAGTGACATCTTCAATTTGAATATCAGAAACTGGACTGTGAGTGCTCCTTCTAGCACTTGCAGAGGGCGTGCAAATGGTGGAAGTAGCCACCTCTTCCCGTTCAGTGTTGGGAAGGTCAGGCATCGCAACCGCCGACACACTTGGACTCTCCTTGGGGATTTGTGATACCATCTTAGAATGCACAGTTCTTTGCTGTGCTTTTGCCAGCTTAACTGTTTTAATTTTTCTAGCGGGAGTATGAGGGCTTCCATCGGCTGAACCATTAACATAAACATAGGCCAGGGCCTTAGCCGTTCGTTGCCACTCCGTGTCATAAATGGCATATTGGCAAGTTTACGTTTCTCCTTAGACCATTTAAATGTATTTTTCTCTTACATCCTAGAGGATGCTGGGGTCCACATTAGTACCATGGGGTATAGACTGGTCCACTAGGAGCCATTGGCACTTTAAGAGTTTGAGAGTGTGGGCTGGCTCCTCCCTCTATGCTCCTCCTACCAGACTCAGTTTAAAAAATGTGCCCGGAGGAGCCGGTCACAGCTAGGGGAGCTCTACAGAGCTTCTTTATTAAAAGTTTTATTTTAGAGTTTATTATTTTACAGGGAGGCTGCTGGCAACAGCCTCCCTGCTTCGAGGGACTAAGGGGGGGAGTAGTGTCCGCCCTACGGGGTCTGAGCCACTATCTCCGCTGACAGGACACTGAGCCTCTGAGGGGATAGAACGTTCCCCACCACAGGAGATCGCTCACCCCGGCAGCATGCCGTCACCCTCTTACAGAGTCAGAAGATCAGAAGAGGCAAGATATGGCGGCACAAGGGTAGGAGCGCAGCTCTGAGCGGCTGCGCTCCGGGAAGGCTCAGCGGCACACAGTGTTGGTGCTTTGAGGGGCGTACTGAGCCAGCGTCTTAATACCCTTCACTGGTCACAGACGCTAACCGGAGACTGAATCCCCAGGCTAGCGTCAGAATCCTCCGTACTCAGACGCTCACAGGGGACAGAATCGACGGAGTACTTAGGCCAGTATAAAGAATTTGTGCGGAAAGACGCGCCATCTTCAAGGGGCGGAGCTTCTCAGAACGGACCCAGTAGCGTTCAGTGCCATTTTCCTGCCTGCAGTTCCTGTACACAGACGCTGACAGAGCTGTCCCTTCAAGCCAGTGGTGTAAGTTCACCCCAGTCGCCCGGAGGCATGATTAAATGTTGGTGCCCCCCCTATACATATAGGAGTGTGTGTGTATATATATATATATATATATATATATACACTAGGCGCTCTTCACACCGTCGAAAGGGGCTCCGCCCCCTTAACGCCTGCACGCCTTGCTGGGGTTCAATATTTGTATTATATGGAGTATTACCTGCATTCCTAGGTTTGTAAGTGGTTAAATATTGCAAGACGAAAGTGCTTCCAATGGTGAAGGGGGCGTAGCCCCTTGCGACGGCGTGAACAGTGCCTGCAGGGCACGATGTACAGAATGTAGTGGGTGCGGGGGGGGGGGGGGGGCGCGGCGGATGAGGCAGGGAGTATGTAGATGCTGCGGGTGGAAGGGGGGTGGATGCAGGTGGGGGGGGGTGCGGGACCTATACCTATGTGATTTTATGTGTAACAATACATAGGACACGGATAAGGATGTATGTGATATAGACATACCCGCATGTGAAGAGGTATATGGTGTCATTAGACACAGAGGGTAGTGCTGGTACTATGCGGAACAGGGGCAGCTGTGTCCTCTCTCTACACCGTACCATCCTTCAGGTGTAGAAACGTGTACACGTTGCGCACGCAAGCTCTCCACGCGGCTGCAGGTGCACCAGTCCCCTCTGCATGCGCTATGTGCGCGCCCCCCTCAGGTGCAGTAGGAGGAGGGGGCGGAGCCTGGTGCTGCTCCCAGGGGCAATGGTCATGGGCAGCGCGGTCATGTGCTCGGTGTTGGGCTAGTGCACGGCGCTTGCTGTATGAGGGATAGGGAGTAGGCGGGAGAGCGGAGCATCACCGATATACCGGTAACTACAGGGGGCACCGCAGGGGGTTATGGATCCTGTCCTCCTGGTGAGGGTTTGTCAGGGAGGTATCCCAGAGCAGGGGGTATGGACCCTGTATGGGACACAGGGGGGTAGGGAGGGGACACAGAGACACGGGGCGGTAGGGAGGGGATGCAGAGATGCGGGGCGGTAGAGAGGGGACACAGAGACGCGGGGCGGTACGGAGGGGACGCAGAGATGCAGGGCGGAGGGAGGAGATAGAGAGATGCAGGGCGGTAGGGAGGGGATAGAGAGACGCGGGGCGGTAGGGAGGGGATACAGAGACGTCGGGCGGTAGGGAGGGGATACAGAGACGCGGGCGGTAGGGAGGGGATACAGAGACGTGGGGCGGTAGGGAGGGGACACAGAGACGCGGGGCGGTACGGAGGGGATAGAGAGACGTGGGGCGGTAGGGAGGGGATAGAGAGAAGCGGGGTGGTAGGGTGGGGATACATAGGCATAGGGAGGAGGGGATACAGAGACGTGGGGCGGTAGGGAGGGGATACAGAGACGCGGGCGGTATGGAGGGGACGCAGAGACGCAGGGCGGTAGGGAGGGGATAGAGAGACGCGGGGCGGTAGGGAGGGGATAGAGAGACGCGGGCGGTAGGGAGGGGATAGAGAGACACGGGGTGGTAGGGAGGGGATAGAGAGACGCAGGGCGGTAGGGAGGGGATAGAGAGACGCGGGGCGGTAGGGAGGGGATAGAGAGACGCGGGGCGGTAGGGAGGGGATAGAGAGACGTGGGGCGGTAGGGAGGGGACACAGAGACGCGGGGCGGTACTGAGGGGATAGAGAGATGTGGGGCGGTAGGGAGGGGATACAGAGACGCGGGGCGGTAGGGAGGGGATACAGAGACGCGGGGTGGTAGGGAGGGGATACAGAGACGCGGGGCGGTAGGGAGGGTCCACAGTGAGGAAGCTGATGAAGAGAGGAGCGAAAGTAGTGGAGAGGGTGGACGTGGACACCATTAGCGGAGACATGTGCAAAGTGGCGACCAGACATAGATACAGTGGGTAGGATGGCCGGAGGGACTCACCGTTGGGGCTGTGGGCGGCTGCTGCAGTCTGGTAAACAGTACAGTGTCCAGAGGCAGTCTGTGCTACTATTACACACATCCCCCCCCCCTGCTCGTGTTGCGCTGTGGATGAAAAAGGGTGTGGCCTAATGTAAAAGGGGGCGTGGTCTCGCAGGTATTTTCTCTCTTGCCCCGGGGGTGTTTCCAGCTTGCCTGTAGATGCTGGCAGCCCCGGAGACTGCAGTGTGTGTGTGTCGGCTCTTCTCTGTGACAGGAGGCGAGTGCTGCAGGAGATGACGTCACTGCAGCACTCGGCTCCAGTCACAGCAGGAGAGCTGACAGCTGGAAGTGTGTGGTGGAGGCGGCGGGTCTGTGTATGCGGGGCAGGGAGGGCTATGAAAGCTTCTCCTGCGCCACCCGTCCCTCCTAATGTCTATGCCTGTGGCAGCAGTAGTTGTTCGCTCTGCACCGCGGCCGGGGAGTCGGAGTGGCTGATGGCGAGGGGGGGGAGAAAGCAGGAGCAGAGACTTGCTGCACATGTGGTGGGCGGGCTCTGTGACTCCGCCCACCACTGTGACTCCACCCAGCGTTAGAAAGCCAGACACAGAGTCACAGGGCTATTATATAGGATAGATATATATATATATATATATATATATATACGCCCAGTGGTAAACGCAGGAATTGTATGGGGGAATTTCCAGAACTGGGTGGAGCCAATCACGGGGATGGGGACTGAGGTGACCCAGTATATGCTGGGTCCGTAAAACTAGGGTGTTAGTATGTATGTATGTGTATATATATATATATATATATATATATATATATATACACACAGGTTGAGTATCCCTTATCTAAATCCCCAAATTTTGGGTCCCCTACTGAGAAAATAACATATATATTATATATTGTGTGTATATAATATATATATATATATATATATATATATATAGATGTATTATATAGATATATAATATAATATATATGTATATGTCATTTTCTCAGTAGGGGAACCAAAAATGTGGGATACTCAACCTGTATACATATCTACACATACATACACCATATACACACACACACACACACACACACACACACACACACATATATATATACACATATATATACACACACACCTATATATGCACACACACATACATAGCATACACATATATATATATATATATACACATACAGTACACGTATAAATACACACATATATATATATCATGTGTGTGTGTGTTTATATGTATGTATATACATGTGTATATATGTATGCACATGGATATATATGTACTATAATTAAAATAAAGTAAACTTTTATTAAGCACTTACAAGTGCCACCAGGAAGACAGCAGGCTGCAGAGGACGCTAGACAGCCATTAATAATACTCATGCAGCAAAAAAAAAATATATTTTTAATTTTTATTTTTTTAGTGGAGGGGGTTTCTGGGTACTCGGAACCCCCCCCCTGGGTGCGCCACTGACGCCACATGTAGATATCTGGTACTCAGGGTGAACAGTAGCAGCATACTCAGGTGCCTTTCAGAAAAGTATAGATACTGTTAGGGTCTCCTGCCCTGTGCTGCCACGTCGTCATGGCAACCGGGAGACAAGTGCTAGCGGAGTAACCTGAGCGCAGCTGATACTCCGGTTCGGGTCTTTTGCTGTGCAGTGGTTATAGGCTCTGTGCATGGCAGGGGATCCGGTGCTGGTTTTTGTGCTCACAGTCTGTGAGGTCTGAGTGGGGCGTGGACAGCACCTGCTTTATAAGGCCTCTTTTCAGGGTAAGCAGATGCTGCTGAATCTTTGTTGGTTAGTCAGTTTCTGAAAGTTAGCCAGTACTGTGTAGCTTTGTATTTGTTTGTTGCTTACTGCAAATAGGCCTGGGGATTTGGTATTACACTCTGCCAATCCAGACCTAGCAGTAAGACTGGAGTCAGTCGTTTAGCTTGCTGGGGTTCTGTTACTACTCTGTGAACTTAGCAAGTTTGCGGCTGTATTCTAAGACTTGCCTGTCTAATCCTGTCTCACTGTGCTAGGTGTCAGGGGTCAGTTTAGTGGCAGTAAACCGAACCTGTGCACTGCAAGTGAGAATTAGGATTGTGGAGAATCTCCTTGTGTCTATCATTCCATCTCTGACCAAGGAGTTTACTGCCACACCCGTTGGTAACCCTTTAGGGTTTTGCTGTTGCCCTTAGCAACAGCATTTCGGGTTTTCTATGTATTAAAACACAACATCTTGCTTTTCACATCTGAGCAGTTCTAATACAAGGGAGATACCCAGTTCCTTAGCCTCTGGGCTTCTCTGTTCACGTTGTGTGTATTTTGTTACCCTACCACCTTCTGTGTACGTTATGTCATATTCCCCAGTCTGCCTGTGAGTCCATTTGTTTTGCATAACAGTTCAAACACCAGTACATTCCTGCAGGCACTGGAGTGCATAACAGTCCTGACACCAGTACTTTCCTGCAGGCACTGGTGTGCATAACATATTCAGCAGCCCAATACTCCTGTTGAAATTTTGTGGGAATATGGAGCATACCCCTCAAAATACGTTGCAACAGGTGGTTGATCAGGTGCAGGTCCTGACTCAAAAATGTAATGATTTGTCCATTAAAATGCACACCTCCCAGGCTGCTGGCGGAACTCCCGCAGCAGCAGCACCTGCAGGGGTTAAGGAGCCGAAAGTAAATCTCCCGGATCGTTTTTCTGGAGATCGCTCGCAGTTCTTTTGTTTCAAGGAGAGCTGCAAGCTATACTTCCGGCTTAGGCCTCAGTCTTCTGGGTCGGAGATTCAGCGGGTGGGCATAGTGATTTCCTTGCTACAAGGAGACCCACAGGTCTGGGCATATGGGTTGCAGCCTGACTGTCCGTCGCTTAAAAGTGTTGATGCTTTTTTTACGGCACTGGGCATGTTGTATGATGACCCTGACAAGACGGCCTCAGCCGAGGCTCAGATTTCGATCCTTAAGCAAGGGCGAAGGCCAGTTGAGGTTTACTGTACGGAGTTTCGGAGGTTGGCCCATGATACCCAGTGGAATGACCCAGCCCTGAGACACCAGTACCGAAGAGGTCTTTCTAACCAGATAAAGGACCAACTGGTACAACATCCCTTGCCTGATAGCTTGGATCAGCTCATGCAGTTATCCATCCGGGTGGATAGACGGCTGAGAGAGCGTAGGCTTGAAAGGGAGACTGAGATTTCCTTCCTTCCCAAGGGAACCTCAGACTCTGAGGAATTTTCCGAGGAGCCTATGCAGATTGGGGCTACCCGCCTCTCCTCGCGTGAGAAGATGCGGAGGAGACAGCAGGGGTTGTGTTTGTACTGTGGGAATAAAGGTCATGTGGTAGTATCATGCCCAGAAAAGCCGGAAAACTTCAGGGCCTGAGGGTGATGGGAAATATCCTGTCAGGCCAGAAGTCAGAATTTCCCAAGAAGACTTTTATCATTCCGGTGACCTTGAAGATCCTCGGTCAAACTGTCAAGACTGAGGCCTTTGTGGACAGTGGGGCCGACGGGGTTTTTATGGACCGCCAATTCGCCCTGAAACACTCTGTTCCCTTAGTACCCTTGGCATCGGAAATTGAGATTTGTGGGTTAAACGGGGAACCATTATCCCAAGGTAAAATTACCTCTTGCACTAGCCAGATTTCTTTGTTTATTGGAGCCACACACTCTGAAAAATTGTCCTTTTATGTGACTGTCTGTACTTTTGCCCCATTGGTGTTGGGGTTACCCTGGTTAAGGGCCCACAATCCTCAATTTGACTGGGTCTCTGGGGAGATTCTTAGTTGGAGTACTGATTGTTTCAGGAGTTGCTTGAGCCTTCCAGTCAGGTTCTCGCAGCTAAGTTTGCCAGGATTGCCAGGGTGTTATGCAGATTTTGCGGACGTGTTCTCCAAAAAAGTTGCAGAGGTACTACCTCCCCATCGCTCCTATGACTGTGCCATTGATTTGTTGCCAAATGCTAAGCTTCCCAAGAGCAGGTTGTACTCCCTGTCACGTCCTGAGACTCAGGCTATGGCAGAGTACATTCAGGAGAACTTGGCTAAGGGATTTATCAGACCTTCACAGTCTCCAGTTGGGTCGGGGTTCTTCTTCGTGGGTAAAAAGGACGGTTCGTTGCGACCCTGCATCGACTTCAGGGAATTGAACCGTATCACGATTAAAAACTCATACCCACTGCCTCTCATTTCGGTCTTGTTTGACCAGCTTCGTACTGCCACCATTTTTTCTAAGATTGACCTACGCGGTGCGTACAATCTAATCCGAATAAGAGAGGGGGATGAATGGAAGACTGCCTTTAATACCCACTCGGGGCATTATGAATATTTGGTGATGCCTTTTGGGCTCTGTAATGCCCCGGCAGTCTTCCAGGATTTCATGAATGATGTGCTCAGGGAATATTTGGATAGATTCTTAGTTGTATACTTAGATGACATCCTAATCTTCTCCCATTCCCTGGAGGAACATCGGAAGCATGTACGCTTAGTCCTCCAGAAACTCAGAGACCACCGGCTTGGGGCGAAGCTGGAGAAGTGCGAATTTGAAGTTCAGCAAATCGCATTTCTAGGATATATTATCTCCCCAGAAGGTTTCCAAATGGAGGGTTCCAAGGTACAGGCAGTCCTGGATTGGGTGCAGCCCACTAGTTTGAAGGCGCTTCAGCGTTTCCTGGGCTTTGCGAATTTTTATAGACGATTTATCGCTGGATTTTCGTCTATAGTGGCGCCCTTGGTGGCACTCACTAAGAAAGGGGCGGATGTTGCTCACTGGTCTTGTGAGGCTAAAGCGGCTTTTGCCCGTCTCAAAAGGGCATTTGTTTCGGCCAAGGTGCTGCGACACCCAGATCCAGAGCGTCCTTTTGTGGTGGAGGTGGATGCCTCTGAGATGGGTATTGGGGCAGTGCTTTCTCAGATGGGAGTGTCAGATAATCGCCTTCATCCCTGTGCTTACTTTTCCCGTAAATTTTCGCCTGCCGAGATGAATTATGACGTGGGTAACCGGGAATTGTTGGCTATTAAGGATGCACTCGAGGAGTGGAGACACTGGCTTGAGGGGGCTAAGTTTGTGGTCTCAATTCTCACTGACCATAAGAATCTGGCATATTTAGAGTCAGCGAAGCGTCTCAATGCCAGGCAGGCACGATGGGCTTTGTTTTTTGTTCGCTTTAATTTTTTGATAACATATCGCCCTGGGTCAAAAAACATCAAGGCTGATGCGCTCTCGCGGAGTTTTGCTCCAATCCAGGAGACCACCGAGGAGCCGTTGCCCATTGTTTCCCCATCATGTATTAAAGTGGGCATTACCCAGGACCTCTTATCATTAGTCCTTAGAGCACAGGAGCAGGCTCCTCCAGACCTTCCGGTAGGTCTTTTGTTTGTGCCTCCTAGGTTAAGACAGCGAGTGTTCCTGGAATTCCATGCCAAGAAGTCTGCAGGTCACCCGGGTATTGCCAGAACTCGGGAGTTGCTATCTAGGGCGGTGTGGTGGCCCTCGGTGGCTAAGGATGTGGATCAGTGGGTTCGGGCATGTGACATCTGTGCCCGAAATAAGACTCCTAGAGGGGTTCCTGTTGGCCCACTACATCCACTCTCTATCCCATCTAAGCCATGGACCCACATTTCAATGGATTTTGTGGTGGACTTGCCCAAATCCTCGGGGATGACAGCCATCTGGGTTGTCGTTGACAGGTTTTCGAAGATGGCGCACTTCGTTCCACTGGTTGGGCTGCCATCGGCCAGACGCCTGTCTGAATTATTTATGCTGCATGTTGTGCGTCTCCACGGGTTGCCACTTGATGTGGTCTCTGACCGCGGATCCCAGTTTGTGGCCAAATTCTGGAGGGCATTTTGTTCCGATCTCCAGATTTCTGTCAGCTTGTCGTCGGGCTACCATCCGCAGTCTAATGGGCAGACTGAAAGGGTGAACCAGTCCTTGGAGCAGTTCCTCAGGTGTTATGTCTCCAAGTGTCAGACTGACTGGGTTGCTCATCTGTCCATGGCGGAGTTTGCCTATAACAACGCGGCTCACTCTGCTACAGGGATCTCTCCCTTCCTTTGTGTGTATGGGCATCATCCTAAGGCCAATTCTTTTGACCCCCTGGACTCCACGCCTGGTGGTTCCTCTGTGGTTTCGGTCCTTAGAGGTATTTGGCGGAAAGTGAAGAAAGCCCTTGTGTCTGTGTCATTAGTGACCAAAAGGGTTTTTGATAAGCGGAAAAGACCCTGCAGCTTCAAATTAGGAGACTTCGTCTGGTTGTCTACCAAGAATTTGAAGTTGAGACAGCCATCTCATAAGTTAGGCCCCCGGTTCATCGGCCCTTATAAGATCACCAGGGTTATCAATCCGGTGGCATTTCAGTTAGATCTGCCCCGTTCTTTGGGTATCAATAAAACATTTCATTGTTCCCTTTTAAAACGGGCGATTAGTAATCCTTCTTCCAGTGGAAGACCTTCCCCTCTTCTGATACGTGGCCAGAGGGAGTTTGTTGTTGAAAGGATTCTTGACTCCAAGGTGGTTCGGGGTCGGCTGTCATTTTTGGTGCACTGGAAGGGGTATGGCCCGGAGGAGCGGTCGTGGGTGCGCAGTTGTGATCTTCATGCCCCCAGACTGATACGCTCTTTCTTCTCGCAGTTCCCCGATAAACCCGGTGGTAGGGGTTCTTTGACCCCTCGTCAGAGGGGGGGTACTGTTAGGGTCTCCTGCCCTGTGCTGCCACGTCGTCATGGCAACCGGGAGACAAGTGCTAGCGGAGTAACCTGAGCGCAGCTGATACTCCGGTTCGGGTCTTTTGCTGTGCAGTGGTTATAGGCTCTGTGCATGGCAGGGGATCCGGTGCTGGTTTTTGTGCTCACAGTCTGTGAGGTCTGAGTGGGGCGTGGACAGCACCTGCTTTATAAGGCCTCTTTTCAGGGTAAGCAGATGCTGCTGAATCTTTGTTGGTTAGTCAGTTTCTGAAAGTTAGCCAGTACTGTGTAGCTTTGTATTTGTTTGTTGCTTACTGCAAATAGGCCTGGGGATTTGGTATTACACTCTGCCAATCCAGACCTAGCAGTAAGACTGGAGTCAGTCGTTTAGCTTGCTGGGGTTCTGTTACTACTCTGTGAACTTAGCAAGTTTGCGGCTGTATTCTAAGACTTGCCTGTCTAATCCTGTCTCACTGTGCTAGGTGTCAGGGGTCAGTTTAGTGGCAGTAAACCGAACCTGTGCACTGCAAGTGAGAATTAGGATTGTGGAGAATCTCCTTGTGTCTATCATTCCATCTCTGACCAAGGAGTTTACTGCCACACCCGTTGGTAACCCTTTAGGGTTTTGCTGTTGCCCTTAGCAACAGCATTTCGGGTTTTCTATGTATTAAAACACAACATCTTGCTTTTCACATCTGAGCAGTTCTAATACAAGGGAGATACCCAGTTCCTTAGCCTCTGGGCTTCTCTGTTCACGTTGTGTGTATTTTGTTACCCTACCACCTTCTGTGTACGTTATGTCATATTCCCTAGTCTGTCTGTGAGTCCATTTGTTTTGCATAACAGTTCAAACACCAGTACATTCCTGCAGGCACTGGAGTGCATAACAGTCCTGACACCAGTACTTTCCTGCAGGCACTGGTGTGCATAACAGATACATACACACACACATCTCTTTCACTTACACACACATGCCTCTTTTCCTTGCACACACACATGCCTTTTTCACTTAAAACACACACACACCTCTTTCACTTGCACACACACACACACACACACCTTTTTCACTTACACACATGCCTCTTTCACTAACTCACATGCCTCTTTCACTAACTCACACATGCCTTTTTCACTTACACACACCTCTTTCACTTACACACATGCCTCTTTCACTTACACACATGCCTCTTTCATTTACACACACACACCTTTTTCACTTACACACACATGCCTTTTTCACTTACACACAATTACACACACACACACACACACACATCACTTTCACTTACACACAGTTACACACATGCCACTTTAACTTACACGCCACTTTCACTTACACACAATTACACATACACACACGTCACTTTCACTTACACACACACACACACACACATGCCTCTTTCACTTACACACACAATTACACACACACGCCCCTTTCACTTACACACACACACGCCACTTTCACTTACACACAATTGCACACACACGTCACTTTCACTTACACACACAATTACACACACACATGCCACTTTTACTTACACACAATTACACACACACATGCCTCTTTTACTTACACACAATTACACACACACGCGCCTCTTTCACTTAAACACATAACTTTGCTTTAAAAAACACAAACATATACACCTCACTTAAAAACATTCACACACATAAACACAGTGCTGCCAACATTTATTAAAGATACTCCTGGTAATCACCCCCTCCCCCCCGCCACACATACACACACACATACATCCGTACACCACACACATACACCCCACACACAATGCAGCAGGTTGAGGCAGGTGGTGCCAGTGCCTACCTGTTGCTATCCCCAGGACGGAGGAAGAGAGAGCTTCAGCCGGCCAGCTCTATTGGAAGTCCCTGTGAGCAGCTGTGTGCTGGAGCTCCCCCTAGCTGCAGCCAGCTGAGCGCTCTCTGTGGATACGAGGAGGCAGCTGCTGCTGCCGTGTCATGACACTAGCACAGCTCCTCCGTCCAGTCAGATGCGGCGATGGATTTTCGGGCAGTGGGAGACAATGAAGAAGTGCCCCCTGCAGGTCAGGAGCTCGGCGTCAGCCAACTCCATTGCCTCCCACAGTTCCGCCACTGCTCCAAGCAACTCCAGCTATCCTGTGCGGTACCAGGGGGTTGTAGAAGGGGGGGGGGGAGGCGGTGAATTAGATTTGTGTAACTATTACAGTACACAGTGGGAGCTGGTAAGGGGTGTCCTTTATCTAAAAAAGTGCTGTGTGTGGGTTGGCTCCAAACTCTGTGTTTCTCTTACCATTCTCAGGGGGGACACTCTGTCTAGCCTACCCTGTGTGTGTGTGTTTGGGGTCTCCAGTTAGCTATGTCCAGGGACTCTGTGTCATATGCGGCTGAGGATATGTCCTCTCAGGATGATCTCATTCCATGTAATCAGGATTGCACTGTTGTAGCGCAGATACCAGCAAGGGAACCTGAGTGGTTAACCTCTATCAAAACTATGATTTCTCTGACACGGCAGACGGTGAGGGGGATGTGTTCGGGGGGGGCCACATCTCTTGCTCAAGGGATGCAGTTGATGATAGAAGCTATTAGACATGTGTTGAATATTACTGACACAACACCTGAACAGGTTGAGGAGGCTTACTTCACTGACAATAAGAAAGCCTCACTAAACTTCCCTGCGTCCAAAAAATTAAATGCTATTTTTGAAAAAGCTTGGGAAAACCCAGAGAAAAATTTCCAGATCCCTAAGAAGGTTCTGGTTGCTTTCCCCTTCCCTGAGGAGGATAGAAAGAAATGGGAAAACCTACCCATAGTGGACATGTCTGTATCCAGACTCTCGAAAAAGGTGGTTTTTCCTGTTCCAGGATCTACCGCCCTAAAGGAGCCGGCTGATCACACAATTTATACTACGCTCAAATCCATATACATGGCTTCAGGGGAGATACTTCGTCCTACTATTGCCTGTGCATGGATTTCCAAAGCTATAATAAAGTGGTCAGGCATGTTACAGTACTTGAGGATTTGGATATGTTAGATAAGAGTGACGTTGAATTTTTTCTCCGTAACATTCAGGATTCTGCGGGTCTGCCGATGTGGAATCCAGGAGAGGTGTGGAGACCCTACCCTACACAGGTCAGGCTCTCTTCGGGTAAGCGTTGGATGCGTGGATCTCCACAGCTACAGCGGGTAAGTCACCTTTCCTTCCCTCAGTAGCTCCGGCTACGAAGATACCCTTTTCTTCCCCTGCATCACAGTCCTTTCGGGTTACTAAACCAAGAAAGGCCAAACCGTCCAACACCTTCTTTAGAGGTGGACGACCAAAATCCAAGAAACCTGCTGCTGCGGGTTCCCAGGAACAGAAACCTGCTTCCGGTATGCCAAAGTCCTCAGCATGATGGTGAAACGCGCGGCCTGAAGGTAGGGCCGGTGGGGGCGAGACTCAGACATTTCAGTCACGTCTGGATGTCGTTCAGCCTGGATCCCTGGGTACAAGATATTGTGTCCCAGGGATACTGGCTGGAACTTTAAAATCTCCCTCCTCACCGGTTCTTCAAATCGGGCTTGCCGGCTTTGCTGGTAGACAGGGCTACCCTACATGGGGCCATTCAGAAGTTGGTGGAGGCACAGGTTATTGTACCAGTTCCTCCCCAGATGCAAAACACAGGTTACTATTCGAACCTTTTTGTGGTACTGAAACCAGATGGTTCGGTCAGGCCCATATTGAACTTAAACTCTCTAAACCCCTTCCTGAGGGAGTTCAAGTTCAAAATATAGTCTCTAAGGGCAGTGATATCAGGTCTGGAGGAGGGGGAATTCCTGGTATCACTGCATATCAAGGATGCGTACCTCCACATTCCGATTTGGCTTCCGCATCAAGCTTATCTCTGATTCACACTGTTGGACTGTCATTTTCATTTCCAGGGCCTGCCATTCGGCCTCTCCACAGCACCAAGGGTATTCACCAAAGTGATGGCGGAAATGATGGTTCTCCTCCGCAGACAGTGGGTGAACATAATTCCGTATCTGGACGATCTGCTGATAAAGGCATCGTCCAAGGAGAAGCTGTTATAGTCCATAGCCCTCCCGACCCAGCTTCTCAGGGAACATGGTTGGATCCTGAATCTCCCAAAATCACATTTGGAACCAACCAGGAGGTTGTCCTTTCTGGGAATGATCCTCGACACGGAAGTGCAGAGGGTCAATCAAAGAATAAGACAGCGCTTCTCACTTTGTATAAGAATATTTTCACTTTATAACATAAAAATATATACACACAAATATCACAATAGGATACCGGCCAGTACCAATTAACTAAAATATACAACAATAAAACAATTTCACATTAAGAAATCTAAAAGGAGCACATAATACCTTATAGATAATTAATTATACTTTCAATATCTCATATTTAGCATAGTGCAATATTAGGTTGTTAGTAAATCCACAAGCAGACAACTCTAGATGTTAGTCCAGCAAATAGCAGGTAGGTATTTAGTATGACCGCATGCAGAACAGCACAAGATATTAATCAAGCAGAATGAAGCCGGTATAGATGTTAACAGTCCAACAGTTTTAAATAGGCTGATTTGTAGTGCAGTTAGTATATAATTAGCAATACAGCTGGCTATCTGGACTCAGCTGATTTTCCAAATATCACTAGTAAAAGGCAATAGCAGTTACCACAGTCCAATAGTCCACCTAGAGTACAGTATACTATGTACCCAGATTTGTTACCTTTCCTTAAATGGCTGTAAGCATGGCAGCCTCATCCATAGGGTATGGTGGACAATAGAAACCTCTGAAGTATTCCTTTTTATAGATATGGGGTGCCTCTCTTTAGTGCAACAACGGGCAACTCTCCAAAAACTTCAACAGGCAGCAAAGTGTGGTGTATACACTGAAGAAGCCGCTGAAACCGGAGGGTAGGCGGAGAAACGCATTTGGAGACTCATCTGCTGGCTAAACACCACACTTTGCTGCTTATTTGAAGTGTTGGAGAATCGGCTGTCAATTGCACTTTGGAGCTTTACTTGCTGGCTAAACACCACACTTTGCTGCCTGTTGAAGTTTTTGGAGAGTTGCCCGTTGTTGCACTAAAGAGAGGCACCCCATATCTATAAAAAGGAATACTTCAGAGGTTTCTATTGTCCACCATACCCTATGGATGAGGCTGCCATGCTTACAGCCATTTAAGGAAAGGTAACAAATCTGGGTACATAGTATACTGTACTCTAGGTGGACTATTGGACTGTGGTAACTGCTATTGCCTTTTACTAGTGATATTTGGAAAATCAGCTGAGTCCAGATAGCCAGCTGTATTGCTAATTATATACTAACTGCACTACAAATCAGCCTATTTAAAACTGTTGGACTGTTAACATCTATACCGGCTTCATTCTGCTTGATTAATATCTTGTGCTGTTCTGCATGCGGACATACTAAATACCTACCTGCTATTTGCTGGACTAACATCTAGAGTTGTCTGCTTGTGGATTTACTAACAACCTAATATTGCACTATGCTAAATATGAGATATTGAAAGTATAATTAATTATCTATAAGGTATTATGTGCTCCTTTTAGATTTCTTAATGTGGAATTGTTTTATTGTTGTATATTTTAGTTAATTGTTACTGGCCAGTATCCTATTGTGATATTTGTGTGTATATATTTTTATGTTATAAAGTGAAAATATTCTTATACAAAGTGAGAAGCGCCGTCTTATTCTTTGATTGATTTTTTTCTTTGTGGGAAATTGGGATCAGTTCCCCAAGATCAGCTGCTCTCACTCTGTAGGTGACAGCGCTAAGTGTATACATCTGTATTACTTGGACAAGTGCAGAGGGTGTTTCTTCCAGAGGAAAAAGCGTTGGTGATACAAACAATGGTCCGGGATGTCCTGAAGCCAGCCCGGGTGTCGGTTCATCAGTGCATTCGCCTTCTGGGGAAGATGATTGCCCCTTATGAGGCTCTGCAGTATGGGAGGTTTCATGCTCGGCCCTTCCAGCTGGATCGCCTGGACAAGTGGTTGGGATCTCCTCTACACATGCACCAGAGAATACATCTGTCGCCAAAGGCCAGGATTTCACTCCTCTGGTGGCTGCAATTACCTCACCTTCTGGAGGGCCGCAGGTTCAGGATTCAGGACTGGTTCCTTCTAACCATGGATGCAAGTCTCCGGGGCTGGGGCGCAGTCACTCAAGGGGAAACCTTTCAAGGAAGGTGGTCAAGTCTGGAAGTCGGACTGCTGATAAACATTCTGGAACTAAGAGCCATCTACAATGGTCTTCTTCAAGCGGCCCATCTTCTAAGAAATCGGGCCATTCAAGTGCACTCGGACAATGTAATGATGGTTGCTTACATAAACCGACTGTTACGCACACCAGTGCTAACAGGAGTATACCGGTGTATGAACAGAGAGGGAAGCGAAGCAAACGAACTCACAGAGAGTATAACATAACATACACAGGAGGTGATGGAATAACTAATAAACACAAAGTGAACGGAGAAGCCCAAAGGCTCAGGAATTGGGTGTCTCCCTAGTGTCAGGAATGCTCAGATGGAATAGAACGGACAATGAAGCGAGGTGTAGTGATTTAACATGTGGAGCACCTGAAATGATGTTGCTAAGAGCAACAGAAAAAACCCCAAAGGGTTACCAACGGGTGTGGGAATAAACTCCTTGGTCAGAGATAGAAATATAGACACAAGGAGAGTATCCACAATCCTAACCCCCACTTGCAGGGCACAGGTTCAGCTTACTGCCACTAAACTGACACCTGGACGCCCTGCACAGTGAGGGAGGATTAAGCAAGCAGGTCTGAGAGTACAGCCGCAAACCTGCTGGGTTCACAGAATAGCAAAAGAACCCCAGCAGGTCAAACAACTGACTCCAGTCTTACTGCGAGGTCCGGATTGGCAGAATGAAGTACCGAATCCCAAGGCCTATTCGCAGTAAGCAACAAGTAAATACAAAGTCACACAGTACTAGCTAACTCTCTGGAACTGACTAACAAACAAAGATTCAGCAGCATTTGCCTAGCCTGAGAGGATGGTTTATATAGCAGGTGCTGTCCACGCCCCACTCAGACCTCACAGACTGTGAGCACAAAACCAGCACCGGATTCCCTGCCGTGCACAGAGCCTGTAACCACTACACAGTAAAAACCCGGACCGGAGTATCAGCTGCGCTCAGGTTACTTCGTTAACACTTGCCTCCCGGTTGCCATGGCGACGTGGCAGCACAGAGCAGGAGATCCTAACAGTACCCCTCTCTGACGAGGGATCAAAGAACCCCTACCACCGGGTTTATTGGGGAACTGCGAGAAGAAAGAGCGTATCAGTCTGGGGGCATGAAGATCACAACTGCGCACCCACGACCGCTCCTCCGGGCCATACCCCTTCCAGTGCACCAAAAATGATAGCCGACCCTGAACCATCTTGGAGTCAAGAACCCTTTCAACCACAAACTCCCTCTGACCCCGTATCAGAAGAGGAGAAGGTCTTCCACTGGAAGAAGGATTACTAACCGCCAGTTTTAAAAGGTAACAATGAAATGTTTTATTGATACCCAATGAACGGGGCAGATCTAACTGAAATGCCACCGGATTGATAACCCCGGTGATCTTATAAGGGCCGATGAACCGGGGGCCTAACTTATGAGATGGCTGTCTCAACTTCAAATTCTTGGTGGACAACCAGATGAAGTCTCCTAATTTGAAGCTGCAGGGTCTTCTCCGCTTATCAAAAACCCTTTTGGTCACTAATGACACAGACACAAGGGCTTTCTTCACTTTCCTCCAAATACCCCTAAGGACCGAAACAACAGAGGAACCACCAGGCGTGGAATCCAGGGGGTCAAAAGAATTGGTCTTAGGATGATGCCCATACACACAAAGGAAGGGAGAGATCCCTGTAGCAGAGTGAGCCGCGTTGTTGTAGGCAAACTCCGCCATGGACAGATGAGCAACCCAGTCAGTATGACACTTGGAGACATAACACCTGAGGAACTGCTCCAAGGACTGGTTCACCCTCTCAGTCTACCCATTAGACTGTGGATGGTAGCCTGACGACAAGCTCACAGAAATCTGGAGATCAGAACAAAATGCCCTCCAGAATTTGGCCACAAACTGGGATCCACGGTCAGAGACCACATCAAGTGGCAACCCGTGGAGGCGCACAACATGCTGCATAAATAACTCAGACAGGCATCTGGCCGATAGCAACCCAACCAGTGGAACGAAATGCCCCATCTTCGAAAACCTGTCAACGACAACCCAAATGGCTGTCATCCCCGAGGATTTGGGCAAGTCCACCACAAAATCCATGGAAATGTGGGTCCATGGCTTAGACGGAATAGAGAGTGGATGTAATGGGCCGACAGGAACCCCTCTAGGAGTTTTATTTCGGGCACAAACATCACATGCCCGAACCCACTGATCCACATCCCTAGCCACCGAGGGCCACCACACCGCCCTAGACAGCAACTCCCGAGTTCTGGCAATACCCGGATGCCCTGCCGACCTCTTGGCATGGAATTCCAGGAACACTCGCTGTCTTAACCTAGGAGGCACAAACAAGAGACCTACCGGAAGGTCTGGAGGATCCTGCTCCTGTGCTCTAAGGACTAATGATAAGAGGTCCTGGGTAATGCCCACTTTAATACATGATGGGGACACAATGGGCAATGGCTCCTCGGTGGTCTCTTGAACTGGAGCAAAACTCCGCGAGAGCGCATCAGCCTTGATGTTTTTTGACCCAGGGCGATATGTTATCAGAAAATTAAAGCGAGCAAAAAACAAAGCCCATCGTGCCTGCCTGGCATTGAGCCGCTTCGCTGACTCTAAATATGCCAGATTCTTATGGTCGGTGAGAATTGAGACCACAAACTTAGCCCCCTCAAGCCAGTGTCTCCACTCCCCGAGTGCATCCTTTATAGCCAACAATTCCCGGTTACCCACATCATAATTCATCTCTGCAGACGAAAATTTACGGGAAAAGTAAGCACAGGGATGAAGGCGATTATCAGACACCCCCATCTGAGAGAGCACTGCCCCAATACCTATCTCAGAGGCATCCACTTCTACCACAAAAGGACGCTCTGGATCTGGGTGTCGCAGCACCTTTGCCGAGACAAATGCCCTTTTGAGACGGGCAAAGGCCGCTTTGGCCTCACAAGACCAGTGAGCAACATCCGCCCCTTTCTTAGTGAGTGCCACCAAGGGGGCCACTATAGACGAAAACCCAGCGATAAACCGTCTATAAAAATTTGCAAAGCCCAGAAAACGCTGAAGCGCCTTCAAACTAGTGGGCTGCACCCAATCCAGGACTGCCTGTACCTTAGAACCCTCCATTTGGAAACCTTCTGAGGAGATAATATACCCTAGAAATGCGATTTGCTGGACTTCAAACTCACACTTCTCCAGCTTCGCCCCAAGCTGGTGGTCTCTGAGTTTCTGGAGGACTAAGCGTACATGCTTCCGATGTTCCTCCAGGGAATGAGAGAAGATTAGGATGTCATCTAGATAAACAACTAAGAATCTATCCAAATATTCCCTGAGCACATCGTTCATGAATTCCTGGAAGACTGCCGGGGCATTAGAGAGCCCAAAAGGCATTACCAAATATTCATAATGCCCTGAGTGGGTATTAAAGGCAGTCTTCCATTCATCCCCCTCTCTTATTCGGATTAGATTGTAAGCACCGCGTAGGTCAATCTTAGAAAAAATGGTGGCAGTACGAAGCTGGTCAAACAAAACCGAAATGAGAGGCAGTGGGTACGAGTTTTTAATCGTGATACGGTTCAATTCCCTGAAGTCGATGCAGGGTCGCAACAAACCGTCCTTTTTACCCACGAAGAAGAACCCCGACCCAACTGGGGACTGTGAGGGTCTGATAAATCCCTTAGCCAAGTTCTCCTGAATGTACTCTGCCATAGCCTGAGTCTCAGGACGTGACAGGGAGTACAACCTGCTCTTGGGAAGCTTAGCATCCGGCAACAAATCAATGGCACAGTCATAGGGGCGATGGGGAGGTAGTACCTCCGCAACTTTTTTGGAGAACACATCCGCAAAATCTGCATAACATCCTGGCAATCCTGGCAAACTTAGCTGCGAGAGCCTGACTGGAAGGCTCAAGCAACTCCTGAAATAATCACTACCCCAACTAAGAATCTCCCCAGAGACCCAGTCAAATTGAGGGTTATGGGCCCTTAACCAGGGTAACCCCAAAACCAATGGGGCAAAAGAACAGACAGTCACATAAAAAGACAATTTTTCAGAGTGTGTGGCTCCAATAAACAAAGGAATTTGGCTGGTGCAGGAGGTAATTTTACCCTGGGACAATGGTTCCCCGTTTAACCCACAGATCTCAATCTCTGATGCCAAAGGTACTGAGGGAACAGAGTGTTCCAGGGCGAATTGACGGTCCATGAAAACCCCATCGGCCCCACTGTCAACAAAGGCCTCAGTCTTGACAGTTTGACCGAGGATCTCCAAAGTCACCGGAATGAGAAAAGTCTTTTTGGGAAATTCTGACTTCTGGCCTCACAGTATATTTCCCATCACCCTCAGGCCCTGAAGTTTTCCGGTTTTTCTGGGCATGATACTGCAACATGACCTTTATTCCCACAGTACAAACACAAACCCTGCTGTCTCCTCTGCGTCTTCTCACGCGAGGAGAGGCGGGTAGCCCCAATCTGCATAGGCTCCTCGGAATATTCCTCAGAGTCTGAGGTTCCCTTGGGAAAAAAGGAAACTGCGGTCTCCCTTTCAAGCCTACGCTCTCTCAGCCGTCTATCCACCCGGATGGATAACTGCATGAGCTGATCTAAGCTATCAGGCGAGGGATATTGTACCAGTTGGTCCTTTATCTGGTCAGAAAGGCCCCTTCGGTACTGGTTTCTCAGGGCTGGGTCATTCCACTGGGTATCATGAGCCAACCTCCGAAACTCCGTACTATAAACCTCAGCTGGCCGTCGCCCTTGCTTAAGGACCGTAATCTGAGCCTCGGCTGAAGCCATCTTGTCAGGGTCGTCATACAAAATGCCCAGTGCCGTAAAAAAAGCATCAACACTTTTGGCTGTAACCCATATGCCCAGACCTGTGGGTCTCCTTGTAGCAAGGAAATCACCATGCCCACCCGCTGAATCTCCGACCCAGAAGACTGGGGCCTAAGCCTGAAATATAGCTTACAGCTCTCCTTGAAACAAAAGAACTGCGAGCGATCTCCAGAAAAACGATCCGGGAGATTTACTTTCGGCTCCTTAACCCATGAACTTGCCGCTGCTGCTGCGGGAGCTCCGCTAGCGGCCTGCGGGGTGTTCATCTTAATGGATATCTCATTAAATTGTCGAGTCAGGACCTGCACCTGATCGACCACCTGTTGCAAAGTATTTTGAGGGGTATGCTCCATATTCCCACAAAATTTCAACAGGAGTAGGGCTGCTGAATATGTTACGCACACCAGTGCTAACAGGAGTATACCGGTGTATGAACAGAGAGGGAAGCGAAGCAAACGAACTCACAGACAGTATAACATAACATACACAGGAGGTGATGGAATAACTAATAAACACAAAGTGAACGGAGAAGCCCAAAGGCTCAGGAATTGGGTGTCTCCCTAGTGTCAGGAATGCTCAGATGGAATAGAACGGACAATGAAGCGAGGTGTAGTGATTTAACATGTGGAGCACCTGAAATGATGTTGCTAAGAGCAACAGAAAAAACCCCAAAGGGTTACCAACGGGTGTGGGAATAAACTCCTTGGTCAGAGATAGAAATATAGACACAAGGAGAGTATCCACAATCCTAACCCCCACTTGCAGGGCACAGGTTCAGCTTACTGCCACTAAACTGACACCTGGACGCCCTGCACGGTGAGGGAGGATTAAGCAAGCAGGTCTGAGAGTACCTGCTGGGTTCACAGAATAGCAAAAGAACCCCAGCAGGTCAAACAACTGACTCCAGTCTTACTGCTAGGTCCGGATTGGCAGAATGAAGTACCGAATCCCAAGGCCTATTCGCAGTAAGCAACAAGTAAATACAAAGTCACACAGTACTAGCTAACTCTCTGGAACTGACTAACAAACAAAGATTCAGCAGCATTTGCCTAGCCTGAGAGGATGGTTTATATAGCAGGTGCTGTCCACGCCCCACTCAGACCTCACAGACTGTGAGCACAAAACCAGCGCCGGATTCCCTGCCGTGCACAGAGCCTGTAACCACTACACAGTAAAAACCCGGACTGGAGTATCAGCTGCGCTCAGGTTACTTCGCTAACACTTGCCTCCCGGTTGCCATGGCGACGTGGCAGCACAGAGCAGGAGATCCTAACACCGACAGGGCGGAACGAAGAGCAGAGCTGCAATGTCAGAGGTAACAAGAATCATCCTCTGGGCAGAAAAGCACGTGTTGGCACTGTCAGCGATCTTCATTCCGGGACTAGAAAATTGGGAAGTGGACTTCCTCAGCAGACACGATCTCCATCAAGGGGAGTGGGGTCTCCATCCGGAGGTGTTCAAGAAGGTAACAGATCTTTGTGTGTGTACCCCAGATCGACATGATGGCCTCTCATCTCAACAAGAAGCTTTGGCGGTATTGTTCCAGGTCGAGGGACCCGCAAGCAGTGGCGCCCTAGTGACTCCGTGGGTGTTCCAGTCGGTGTACGTGTTTCCTCCTCTCCCACTCATTACAAGAGTTCTCAAACTCATAAGCAGAACAAGAGTTCAGGCAATCCTCATTGCTCTGGACTGGCCGAGAAGGGCTTGGTACGCGGATCTTCTGGATCTACTGCTAGAAGAGCCGGGGCCTCTGCCTCTTCGGGAGGACCTGCTGCAGCAGGGGCCATTCGCCTATCAAGACTTACCGCGGCTACTTTTGACGGCATGGAGGTTGAACACCAGATACTAGCTCGGAAGGGCATTCCAATCAAGGTTATTCCTACCCTGATACGTTCTAGGAAAGGAGTAACGTCCAAACATTATCATCGTATTTGGAATAAATATGTCTCTTGGTGTGAGTCCAAGAAGGTTCCTGCAGTGGAGTTTCAACTGGGACGTTTTCTCCTCTTCCTGCAAGCAGATGTGGATATGGGCCTGAGGTTAGGATCCATAAAGGTCCAAATTTCGTCCCTATCCATTTTCTTCCAGAAACAGTTGGCTGCCCTCCCTGAAGTTCAGACTTTTTTGAAGGGAGATCTGCACATCCAACCTCCCTTCGTGCCGCCTACAGTGCCCTGGGGTCTCAACGTGGTGTTGCAGTTCCTCCAGTCGGACTGGTTTGAACCTCTACAGGAGGTTGAGGTCAAGTTTCTCATGTGGAAGGCTGTCACTTTGTTGGCCTTAGCTTCTGGTAGACGTGTGTCGGAGTTGGGGGCTTTGTCATGTAAAAGCCCATACTTGATCTTCCATGAAGATAGAGCTGAGCTTCGGACACGTCAGCAGATTCTTCCGAAGATTGTGTCGGCATTTCATATCAACCAACCTATTGTGGTGCCAGTTGCGACTGACTCCTCAATTTCATCAAAGTCCTTAGATGTTGTAAGGGCTCTAAAGATCTATGTGAGGAGGACTGCTCGTCACAGAAAGTCGGACTCTCTGTTTGTCCTGTATGATCCCAAGAAAATTGGGTGTCCTGCTTCTAAGCAGATGATCTCTCGCTGGATCAGGTTCACTATCCAGCATGCGTATTCTACAGCAGGCTTGACATGTCCTACGTCTGTTAATGCCCACTCTACTTGTACGATGGGTTCTTCCTGGGTGGCTGCCCGGGGTGTCTCGGCATTATATCTCTGCCGAGCAGCTACTTGGTCGGCTCGAACACGTTCGCAAGGTTCTACAAGTTCAATACTTTGGCCTCTGAGGACCTAAAGTTTGGTTAATTGGTTCTGCAGGAGCCTCCGTGCTCTCCCTCCCATTCTGGGAGCTTTGTTACATCCCCATGGTACTAATGTGGACCCCAGCATCCTCTAGGACGTAAGAGAAAATAGGATTTTAATTACCTACCAGTAAATCCTTTTCTCGTAGTCCGAAAGGATGCTGGGCGCCCGCCCATCGCTTTGTGATCCTGCAGTGGTTATTTAGTTCAGCACTGCTTAGTTCTTGGTAAGTACTGTTTTGTTACTTGGTAAGTAATCCTGTTCAGCTGTTGCTGATGTTTCAAGCTAGTTAGCTTGGTTTGCCTTGTGTGTGAGCTGGTGTGAATCTCGCCACTATCTGTGTAAAATCCTTCTCTCGAAGATGTCCGTCTCCTCAGGCACAGTTTCTAGACTGAGTCTGTTAGGAGGGGCATAGAGGGAGAAGCCAGCCCACACTCTCAAACTCTAAAAATGGCAATGGCTCCTAGTGGATCCGTCTATATCCCATGGTACTAATGTGGACCTCAGCATCCTCTACGGACTACGAGAAAAGGATTTACCGGTAGGTAATTAAAATCCTATATTTTGGCTCTTTGGATTTGACATGCCCTCTACTATGACATTGGGTATCGGCCTTGGCAGACGACGTTGATGGCATTTCATTGTCTGTCATGACTAGTGGCAGCAGCTCCAGCACTAGGAGGAAGTGGTTCTTGATCTTTCCCTATTTTATCCTCCAAATTTTTGTTCTCCATTACTTTTCTAGAGTTATATAACAATGGGGGTCATTCCGAGTTGACCACTAGCTGGAAATGTTCGCTGCACAGCGATTATGCAAAAAAAGGCACTTCTGCGCATGCGTATGCGGTGCAATGCGCACGCGTGACGTACTTTCACAATGGCCAATGTAGTTTCACTCAAGGTCTAGCAAAGCTTTTCAGTCGCACTGCTGGCGTCGCCGCAGGGCGTGTTTGTGACGTCAAATTCGGAATTGAATGGTCTGAAGTGATCGCAAGCGCTGAGTAGGTCTGAAGCTACTCAGAAACTGCACAATATTTCTTGTAGCCGCTCTGCGATCCTTTCGTTCGCACTTCTGCTAAGCTAAGATGCACTCCCAGAGGGCGTCGGCTTAGCGTTTGCACGGCTGCTAAAAACAGCTAGTGAGCGGTCAACTCGGAATGACCCCCTATATACGGTACAGGAGAGCGTACCTCTACACCACACGGGGCAAACCCTGTGAAAATTATATGAATTAAATATTAATAACCCCTTTATTTGGAGTAAATAATATACAGCACAGGTCAGTACCACTGGAATTATATGGCAGTATCACTGGATTTATATGCCAGTACCACTGGAATTATACGGTAGTACCACTGGACATATACGGCAGTTTCACTGGACTGGATTTATACGCCAGTATCAGTGGAATTATATGCCAGTACCACTGGAATTATTTGGCAGTATCACTGGAATTATATGGCAGTATCACTGGATTTATACGCCAGTACCACTGGAATTATACGGCAGGATCACTGGATTTATACGGCAGTACCACTGGACATATATGGCAATATCACTGGATTGGATTTATACACCAGTACCACTGGAATTATATGCCAGTACCACTTAAATTATACGGCAGTACCACTGGAATTATACGGCAGTACCACTGGAATTATATGGCAGTACCACTGGAAATATACGGCAATATCACTGGAATTATACGGTAGTACCACTGGATTTTTATGGCAGTACCACTGGACTTATACGGCAGTATCAGTGGACTGGATTTATACGCCAGTACCAGTGGAATTATATGCCAATACCACTGGAATTATTTGGCAGTATCACTGGAATTATATGGCAGTATCACTGGATTTATACGTCAGTAGCACTGGAATTATACGGCAGGATCACTGGATTTATACGGCAGTACCACTGGACATATATGACAATATCACTGGATTGGATTTATACACCAGTACCACTGGAATTATATGCCAGTACCACTTAAATTATACGGCAGTACCACTGGAATTATACGGCAGTACCACTGGAAATATACGGCAATATCACTGGAATTATACGGTAGTACCACTGGATTTTTACGGCAGTACCACTGGATTTATACGGCAGTATCAGTGGACTGGATTTATACGCCAGTACCGCTGGAATTATACGGCAGTATCACTGGAATTGTACGGCAGTACCACTGGAATACGGCAGTACCAGTGGACTGGATTTATACGCCAGTACCACTGGAATTATACGGCAGTATCACTGGAATTATACGTTAGTACCACCAGTTTTATACAGCAGTATCAGTGGACTTGATTTATACGCCAGTACCGCTGGAATTATATGGCAGTACCACTGAAATTATACGGCAGTACCACTGGAATTATACGGCTATACCACTAATTATACGGCAGTACCACTGGACATATACGGCAATATCACTGGACTGGAATTATACGCCAGTACCGCTGGAATTATACGCCTGTACCACTGGAATTATACGGCAGTATCACTGGATTTATACGGCAGTACCGCTGGACATATACAGCAGTATCACCGGACATATACGGCAGTATCACTGGACATATACGGCAGTACCACTGGACATATACGGCAGTACCACTGTACATATACAACAGCACAGGGACACCACCCTGACTTGACTGATGCAGGATAACACATCACTACTGCAATGGACTATTATACAGCAGCACTGGACATATGGCAGCAGAGGACACCACCACTGTGACTGGACTGATGCAGCACAAGACACCACCACTGGACTGTTGCAGCACAAGACAGCACCACTGGACTGTACTTCAGAGGCGTCACTCACCTCTGTGACACCCGGTGCGGCAGCGATGATAAAAGGGACGGGGCTTCGCAGGAATGGGCGGGGCTTAAACAGAGGGGCGGGGCTTCGCAGGCGGAACCCGTTTTTAAACCATTGCAGGCACGCAAAGGGGGCGGGGCTTTGCGGATGGGCGGGTCTTCGCGTCCCGACACCCGTTTTTTTTTTCACTGGGGGGTGTGGGAGGTGAGGGCTGACTCTCGGGAGGTGCTGTCCCTGCAGTGCTGGCTCCTACAAAGTGACAGGAGCCGAGTGCTGCACATAATATAACAGTGCAGCACTCGGCTTCTGTCACTCTGCAGGAGCCGGCATTTTGGTGTCACCCCTCGGCGGGTGACACCCGGGAGCGGGCCGCACCCCCCTTGTGACGCCACTGCTGTACTTATACAGCAGCACTGGACATATAGCAGCAAAAGACACAACCACTGTGACTGGACTGATGCAGCAAAAGACACTACCACTGAACTGATGCAGGACACTGGGATAGTGTGTTGCTAGAGCAGCGAGGGTAGGATGTACAAAGGTGTGGCGGAGTATTCTGCCACACTTCGCCTACATACTAATCGCATATGTACTAACATACAGTATGCGATTAGTATAGCAAAGGACAGCTCTCACCGATATGAGCTGTTCTTTGCGATGCCGGCTGCTGCTGCTGCTGGAGGAAATGAGACGGGTGCTTACTTACGGGTGTCTCCGGGGGAAGGAGGGACAGAGACACCAGCTCCTCCCCCACTGCTGTCACCACAGGCTCCACCTGGGGCTAGGAAAGGAGGTGCCTGTACGTCCAGGCGGGGCAGGAGGAGGAGGGCGGCTGGAGCAGGACATCCCACCGTCGGTGCCCGGAGCTGGGTGCTGGATGGAGGCTTCGGGGGGGAGCAGGTGGGATCCGAATGGATCCCTCAGGATGGCTGCGGAAAGAAGCCCATAGGCTTCAACAGGGTAACGCCAGCAAAAGATGGCATTACCATCCGCACCAAAATCCCGGTGGCCAGGCAGTAGTACATATGAAAATGCTGTAAACCCCCCGAAAACGGGTGGTTTTGCCGCATTTTCACTTTAGTACATCCCGCCTTCTAAGAGGGTAAACACCTTACTACATCAGTTAAAGCAGGCCAATGTGTTACTAAAGCAGTGAGAGTGGGCTAGTGTGTTACTACTATAGCAGTGAAAGTGGCTAGTGTGTTACTACAGCAGTGAGAGTGGACTAGTGTGTTACTGCAGCAGTGAGGGTATACTAGTGTGTTACTACAGCAGTGAGAGTGGGGCAAATGTGTTTCTATGACACTCAAAGAAAGGGAAATATGGTGCTACAGCAGTGAGAGAAGAAGTGTTTTTCTAAAGTAGCGAGAGGGGCAATTGTGATACTACAGCTGCGACAGTGGACCAGTGTGTTACTTACTACAGCGGTTAGAACAAGCCAATGCGCTAATACAGCAGTGAGTGGAGCTAATGCATTACTACATCAATTAGGGGGGCTACAGCAGTGACAGTTTGCTAATGTGTTACTAAAGCAGTGCGTGCGGGCCTGTGTGTTACTACAGCCACGAAAGGGGGGCCAATACATTATCACAGCCTGTGAGAGGGGGCTAATGTGTTACTACAGCAGCGAGGGGGGATAATGTGTTACAACAGTAGTGAGACTGGGCCAATGTGTTACTACAGTAGCGAGAGGGGAATAATGTGTTACTACAGCAGTGAGAGGGAGCTAAAGTGTTACTACAACAGTGAGAGGAGGGCAATGCGCTACTATAGCAGTGAGAGCGGGCCAGTGTGTTACTACAGCAGAGAGAGCAGGCCAATGTGTTACTTACTACAGCAGTGAGAAGGGTAGAGTGACCATATTATCCCTTTTACCTGGGACGCTCTTGGATTACTCAGGTTCTGTGGCTGGCTGACTTCAAGCCTACATTTCAGCTGGTTTTAATCAGCCACAGAACCTGTGTAATCCATGAGCGTGCCAGGTAAAAGGAATAATATGGTCACTCTAGAGAAGGGGCTAATGTGTTACTACAACACTGAGAGAGGGGCAATGCGCTACTATAGCAGTGAGAGCGGGCTAGTGTGTTACTACAGCAGTGAGAGGAGGCTAATGTGTTACTACAGCAGCGAAAGTGGGCGAGTGTGTTACTACAGCAGTGAGAGGGGGCTAATGTGTTACTGCAACAGTGAGAGGGGGGAATGCGCTACAATAGCAGTGAGAGCAGGCCAGTGTGTTACTACAGCAGTGAGAGTGGGCCAGTGTGTTACTACAGAAGTGAGAGGGGGCTAATGTGTTACTACAGCAGTGACAGTGGGCCAAATGTGTTACTACAGCAGTAAGAAGGGGCTAATGTGTTACTACAACAGTGAGAGGGGGGAATGCGCTACAATAGCAGTGAGAGCAGGCCAGTGTGTTACTACAGCAGCGAGTGGGGGCTAATGTGTTACTACAACAGTGAGAACGGGCCAGTGTGTTACTAAAGCAGTGAGAGGGGGCTAATGTATTATACAGCAGTGAGAGCAGGGCAATGTGTTACTACAGCAGTGAGAGAAGGGGCTAATGTGTTACTACAGCAGTGAGAGCACTCCAATGTGTTACTACAACAGTAAGACATGACACACCTGTTGTATGGAATTTCAGTAATATTGTGTCCTTGATTTTATTGTAGCTTAATAAATAGTTGTTGTTGTTTTTTAAATAAAAAACTTTCCAAGTTTTTACATATTTCTATAAAGTGCTGCTTATTTTTCCCCTGCTTTAAAAAATGGCCACACTTCCTCTGTTCACATAGAGCTTTGCAGACATACCATGCCACTGAACTGTATTACAAAGTGTTCCTCTTTTCCTTTTGTAAATTATATGTATTGTATGTTTAAGCAAGTGACTTTTATTGCAGACCCTTCAAATATGTTGTATTTTTCAATGCAGCCCAGTGGCATGTCTATCATAGAATCAGAGTGCTGGTGGGCAGCTGGGCTTACGGGTCATGTGGTGCTTGATCTATACATCCTGCTCCCAGGACTGACCTCTTTGGCTGCCCATGAGGCGCCTCCCATCCCTATACTCATCCAGAGGCTGCGGCGCCATCTTTCCTGTGATATATTCATTAAGATGGCTCCACACAAGAGCTAGCAAATACTGATGTACTGTGTCAGAGTATTGCTCTTTTTTGCTCTCATTTGTGCCATGTGCCATCTTTCAGAAGATCTTTTCGAAGAAATGTGACTGCCTGGCTAGATATGTGTAGGTTTACCATACTATCCCTTTAAACCAGGACTCTCATGAATTACACAAGTTCTGTGGCTGGTTGACTTCAAGTCTACATTTTACCTGGTTTTAAGCAACTAGAGATCCTGTGTAATTCATGAGTGTTCCGGTTTAAAGGGATAGTATAGTAAGCCTAGATATGTGGGGTCTTTGCATTGTGATGGTGGAAGTGGGGGGCGGTGGTGGAGGGGCAATGCACATGCTCTGGTACAGGGCGGATTGGCCATAGTACTCACCAGGAAGATTCCTGGTACAGTAGGTCGATATGTCTGTGGGGCCTGTTTTGCATATTGTCATGTGGCTCCACCCTCCACATGACAGACAGCCCATCACACTCAGTACACTGTTTTGTCCCCATTCATTCTGTAATTGCATCTTTGCAGTACAGCAACTCTGCCATCCAGTGATACTGCCATTGCTACACAGTATGTTATACCTCTTGTGCTGCCCATGTCGGGCCACTTCTACAACATTTTACAGGGACACTATTAGTTCCCAATCCGGCCCTGGTCTCAGACACAACTGCAGCAAATGACGCAAGGAAGACCGCAATTGAGTACAATCAGGCCCTATGAGGAGGGATCCTGCCCCCCGGAACAGACCCAACCCTCTTATCAGATCGCACCACTATTAGGGTTGCTTCCATAAATTTCCCAGGTTGGTTTTCTATCCCAATCCGCCCTTGCTCTGGTAAGAGAAAAGGTTACACAGCCCTGAAGATTTCTAAAAATATATATTTTAACATTAGTAAAGGAACCTGCACCTAGCTACTGAAGAGCAAAAATGGGTTTGATTCTTCTCTCTGACAGGGTGTGCTGGTTCTTTGTCACTCAGTCATTTTACCAATCTGACCTGATCTGCTGTTGGGATGTGGTCATGACTCACACCCCAATCAGAGGGCGCTTCCCATGCTCTCAGCCAATGCCCCTGACACTCTTAGAACACTGCAGAGGATGATGATTGACTGTCACTACATGCACCCCCTCCCCCCGAGCCAAAAAAAAAAGTAAGATGTAAAAATAGTTTTTACTGGGGATTTCAAAATGGAAATATTATTCTATTTATAATTAATATATTACTTTTCTATGGTATAACAGCATGTTTTAATTTTGTTACATCCTCCGTATTGCAAACTGATAACTTAGATCATGCATACATGTTTCCAATACAGAACAGCTAATTGTCAACTCAAAATAATTGCTTATATCAACTCAACCACGCCCATTATTGCCCAGAAATGTTTTATATTCTGTAAATAGGTATCTATACTATAATATTATAACCGAGACAAACAGGTGAGTTTCACAAATTTATATCTGCACTCCTAACAGCGTTCAGGATGTCTAGTCAATTTGGCAGCCGTGAAAGCAATGGCTTAGAGCCCAGAATTCAATCATCAGGTGGCAAATTTGTTTCTAACATTTCACAACCGTTCCGCACCTTTCTTATCTCACATACTAAGGCACATAAAGAGCAGCAGAGTGGCTAGATAAATAAATAGATACAAAAATATATATATCTAAACAAACCGTGCAATTTGAACAACATATGAATAATTTGATTCCAAAAACAGGGAAATATTATTAAATAAGAGCCAATTGTCACAGTACTTACTTTTCAAAAATTGCATATACTGTATACATTAACTGTACAACACATAGCACATATACAGGAAGTATAGTTACATAGTATAAAAAGCAGATTCTACTTTCTGGTTTTACACAAAATTATTAGCCTTGTCTCCTAATTCCACAGCCTGTACATCTACACCCTATAATTGCCCTATTACTCCCTGTTACTTACCCGTCACCGACCACAACACACTTTATGGCCTGCATAGCTGCTCTGATAAGTTATCCTCTGAACAAAATTCTTGTGACTGAAAAAAGGAACAAGTGAGAGAGAGATAGAAGGATGGCTACACACAGAAAACAGACCGCAACTGTACGATGATATCAAACCGGAAAAGATATTTGCTCAACCATAGAGGAACTAAACCTGTAACCCTTTAACTGTCAAGGATGTCTTACAGTGGGTATAAAGTGTATTTGGCTTTTACTCACATTCTTACATAATCGGATCAAAATGAAACAATTTTTTTACTGATAAAAAAAAAATTGCACAATTGATTTGTTAATTGCAAGTAAAAACAGGTAATCTACGAGCAGATACTGTAGATATGCCAGTCAGAGCCGTAACTACACTTCTTGGGGCCCTGTGCCAGAAAGAGAATCGGCACTCCCTCCCCCTATTTTTCCAATAGGGACAGAAAGCACATGACTCGTGAGGAAGAGCATGACAAACTGTATCCCAGAGAAAGCCCATGCTATGATGTCCCTCCCACATTATATATATATATATATATATATATATATATACTGTATATATGTGTGTGTGTGTGTGTGTGTGTGTGTGTAAAAAAAAGCAAATGAGGGGCGCAAAGTATCAGTAAAATAATACAGCACTTGTTTTAATTGTAGTATACATATACATATATTGTAGTTTCAATAAAATGGCTCAGTAGGTCACCATCGGTGCCTCCGGATAGCGTCCGAAACGGGAAACCTCCTGCTGGCAAATTCACCGCTCGCGTTTTGAAGCTCAAGCAGAGTCAGGACAGCACTTGTGACGTCAGCACGTCTAGTTTTGTCGTTACCACGCCAATGCGTTTCGATCAATCACGGTCTTCATCAGGGGGTGTGGCTCCATGATGTTCTGTATCATACTTATACCGCTGGTGTTAATTACCCAATCTCATTATTAATGCTCAGCAGTAAAACATTATCAAAACAAATGAACATTCATAAGCTAAAAAACATTAACATAATGCTAAAAATACATACATCTATATAGCATATCATAAATATAAAAATAAACATTATTTAAATAGATAGTCATAATGGAATTCATACAAGAGAATTAGATCCTAATTAGGGACAGGTGCATATTCACTTCTACTAACATACAAACACTACGATAGGAATTGGTTCATAGAAAGCCCTAATTATCATACTAAAAAATGCACACAATATATTAAAATCTCTAAGATCTAAGCAAATGACCAATGTTTTTTTACACCTGTAAATACAATCAGCTAATATTATTGCACATAAGATATTCAAAGACAATATATTACAATAAGCTTTTATCTAAAAAGAGGAAAAACAAAGCAGGGAGAGACATAGAATATATTTTAAAAGGGATATAAAAATATTGCACAGGACCAGGCCAGCGGTGGAACACTAATAAGCAGAACAAAGGATCCATCGCATCAACAACAGTGCACTGCAAAGTGAGCCCACCCCCATATCTACCTAATGCAAAAAAGGAATGATATCATATGTTTCATTCAATCCTTCTGGACTAAGGGTCTTCAATGTATGTATTCAATGTATGTATCCAATGTATGTATAAAATAAATTTGGATACAAATCCTCTTTATTTCCCATTCTTGCACTTAACTTGAGAGCTCGTTGTTATTCAGTTACAATACCCTTTATTAAATAACACATTTCAATATACTGCCATTCCCAGGATTCAAACCTATAACATGTTGCATAACAGTCAATCATCCTACTCAAGATCATAGCTACCATAGGTGCAGGCAGCGCAGCTGCTATGGGGCCCAGAGCTGGGAGGGGCCCACCTTCCCTGTCAAAGTTATATGTGTTATATATTTTTTCAGCCATTGGGTGGTATGTAGGGGTCCTTTCAATTTTTTTCCATGGGGCCTGCAATATATCTAGGTGTACCCCTGGACTTGCTCATTTTTGTGTGGTATAAAATGAACTGGATGGCATTTTTTTATATTAATGGGGAGCACTACATATCATTAAGTGAAATGGGGGTACTGTGTGGCATAATGTGTACTGGTAGCTCTGAAATGTGACATAGGGTGAACTTAAGTACTACTACGATTCATAAAATAAACTAGGGCACTACTATAAGACTCTACTATGGTTCAGAAAATTAGCTAGGGCACTATTATAGGGCATAAAATTAACAACTGCTGCAGAGAAGTGTCTCTTTAGAAGCATTGGGAGGAGGGGCCCCTTCAAAATGTTGCTATGGGGCCCACAAAGTTCTGGCTATGCCCCCGATCCTACTCATTCAGCTATATGATCCTGCATAAAAACTAGGAGATCTATATGAAGCTACTTGTACTTTGTAGAAAATGAATCTGCATTGCAGTTGAGCAGATTTATGTAGTGTGCAGCCACACATCCAATCCCTTGAAGCCTCACATTACATAGATCTGCTCAGCGGTAATGCTGATAATTTTTTTCGCAAAGTATAAGGTAAGCTTCAAATAATTATAATTCTCTAGCTTTCTATGCAACTGCAGATAGCTCAATGAATAGAGTGAAATGGGTATACACAAATGGGTTTGAATCCCGAGTATGTCATCATCTTGAAATGTAATAAAGGACGATGTTACTGAATAACAAAGAGCTCTCAAGTTAAGTTCATGAATGTTGTACAGGTATTAGCGACAGAAGGGGTGGAGATAGGAGACCGGGGGCGGTCAGGAGACGCTTGGCTTCAAAATGGTGGAAGCTACAAGTGAAATCATTAAAACAGATAATTGACAAGTGCCGCCAACAGCGCCCCCTACCCTGCAACGCTATGTGCGAAGGCACACTCCGCACATACTGTACCTAGTTACGGCCCTGACGCCAGTGTCTACAAGTGTGTGCAACCTTGTGACCTGCGTGGCAGGTCTGCATCTGTCCACTTTGTCAGTGCTGGATTTCCCACTAGGCACAACCCTAGAGGTGCCACTGGCTGGGGGTGACACAGCAGGCCCCCGTATCAAAGCTCTTCAGTGCCCCAATTCAGCTGCTGCTATTTGGACACAGGGCAAAGACTATATCCTCCATGATGGGAATCTCAGGAGTGGATGCATGTGCAGTCCATGAGCCTGGAAAATGAAATTCATATTGGGGAGAGTCTGGGAGCTTTCCCATGTACAATCAGGGAGCCCAGGAGATGAGGTTCTTCACGTGCAAAATGCCAAACAATGTAGCTGGAGGGGTCAGAGTGTTGTCAGAGTGTGGAGGAGGGGGGATAGCAGGTATCCAGTAATAAATCTGCCCCTCCATTTTGTCCACTCACAAGCATTGCCAATTTGTAGGCATATATGGTTATACGGTGCTCAGGCAACTAGGCGATGTTTGGGCAGTTTAAGCACTACCACTACTTCCTGTATTTATTTCTCTTATACTCAAATAAGAAAGCATGATCATCAAAATGGACAAAAATCAACCCTAGTGTATATTTGTGTTTGGACACGTAGGGAATATAGATTGTAAACTCCTCTGGGGCAGGGTGTGAATGGCCAAGTATTCTTTGTAGAGAACAGTGAAATATTTGTGCACTATTAATAAATATGCGTAGAGGTAGATGCTGTGTTTATCTCTGCATATGGGTGTATATACGCACGCAAAGCTGAAGCTTATACAGCCAGCATGTGTTCCACTCTGCATTAGGCCCTACCTGTTTTTCTTTTGTTTTAATAAAGATGAAAATGAAGAATGCATTTATATTTTATTTATATGTCTTCTGTACAGTGGAACTATAATGCTCCCAGCATGGAGAATCTTCCCAAAGGACCTTCTGAACCACCAGATGGTATCAGTAATGCCAGCTGTTTTTGCTCTAGGTGCTCAGCTATAAGAATTGATAGCAAAGTGCACAGGTGTTTGATGTTAAACTGTAGTGTCACAAGTTCATGCACCTCACTCAGACTCTCTGCTTCTTCTCATTCAGCTGTCACTCTCCTGTGCACATGCGCCATGCATTGACCCATAAGGCATGCACATTATTGTGGTCACTGATTGGTTACGCAGCTTGCTTGTTTGTGCATTCAGATGCATGCCAGTGATGTAACTGATCCTTTACTTGTTACTTTAGTGATCACCCAGCCTACTGCATGCCTGCCTTTTTAGACCTATCCATGGTCTTTGAAACTGTAGACCACCCTCTTCTTCTGTGCTTCCTACACTTTGTTTAACTCCATAACATGTCCTCTCTTGGTTCACTTCCTTCATCTCTGAACTGCTATTGATGACAACACCCAAATATACCTTTCCTCCTCTAAACTCTTCCTTTATCTAATCTCTCAGGTGTTCTGCAGTCTTACCACCATCTCCTACTGGATGTCACAATGTTTTCACAAACTCATCATGTACAAAACTGAACTTATTGTCTCCCAATGCAGTGGTGGCCAAACTCGGTCCTCAATAACCCCCTACCATGTAATTTCCATTTCCCAGAATTTCAAGTGGTGCACAGGTGTATTCACTACTAACAGTAAAAACTGTCCTACAGTATGTCACAAATACCTGTTACCAACCTCCAAAGGCTTTAAATGTTGGAAGCACTATGACAAAATCTGTATAGTCTACCTTCCAATTTCCTTCCCTTAGTCCTGTTGTTAGGGGAATGCATAGTGGTGGAGTTTTTCCACACATAGGTCTACCTACAATTATCTGATATTGTTACCTGATCACTGACCACTACTTGTTCAAATGAATGCCTTGCTAATTGTGCAACACAGGCAGATGGTAGCCACGCTGCAGCTGTTTGACTTTGCAAGTATAATTGGGAGGTGCTCCTTCTTGCTGCGCATTGCTGCTGTGGTTATGGCCCCTGTAGACAGGCCATCAATTTATGACCAACACCTGCTCATCTGTCCTCTAATTCTTTGTTAATTGCTTCACCTGTTAATTGCCAGGCAGAAAAGGGAATATTTTACCCAGAAAACACTGAACTGCTTTTATATACCCACTTTCAGTTCTTGTTTAAGCACCTGTTTCCCTTTTCTGTTAGTCTGTGCATATTGCCATATTCCAAGCAGTGCATTCTTTCAGTGTGATCCTTGTCTGCAAAAAACATCACTTCATTGCTTCTCCATGAATATCTACTGCATTTCCCATCCCAGTTTGATGTCCAGAATCTACAGTAGCATGTGCCACTAGTTGATGAACACATTAACCTACCACCCGGTGTTGATCCAGCAATGGAAACATTGCCTCCTCAAATGTGTCAGATGAGGTGCCTCAATTGTTGTCCTGTAGGCCACTGTCCATTACCTGCTCCATTTGGTGACCCTCATGTAGGAATCATAGGCCAGTTGACAGTTGTAGTCACTTTTACCCTCTCCCAACATGCACTTATTTTACCATGTTTCAGACTCTCATGGAGACTTCCTCGTCTGTGAAGAAAAGACAGACAACAACAACTTAGCAAATACAATTGCAAATTACCAAGATGTCTTTTCTTTTTGTTACTAACCACCAGCTTTCTCTTTTGGGAGCCAAACATCCACTTGTTGGCAGCCCGGGACTGTAGTGCCCACAAGGCACCCTCTTGCTGGTGGCTTGGCTATCCTTTCCTGCTGACTTCTTAAAGTTACTTTGTACTCCACAAAAGTTTCCACAAGCTCTGTTACCGTTTTCTTGCCTGCGGCACTAATTTAACCCTAAAATGTCCTTTTATTTGACCAAAATAGAAATATGTGTAACATTTTTTAGACCTAACTAGTTGTAAAGTTAGGAAATTATTTTTATGTTTTGTTACATTTTATATACTTGTGACCTATGTCTATCATTATAATGTTTCTCTATAATGTTTTCACTTAAATCATTAAATACACTTTTTTCATATATGATAGCTACAAGTAGTGACTAGGCTTCCAGTAGCTGCCAATATCTGTAACCTTTAATCCCTTTTAAACTTGTGTAGACTGTGTAAATAATTCATTAAGGCAAGTTGCCTAATTGAAATAGATTGAGAAGCTGGACAATTGCATTGTAAATTTAAATGCTAGGATGTCATCAGTGAAGGTATTCTGGAATATATTTATCATTGTTAGGAATTCCAATCTACATAATGGTGTGAGTGAGATTTATGGTCTCTAGTGCTCTCTGCCTTTTTTTTTTTCATTTAAAGTCTTACTTGATGCAAATCTCCTTCCTTGAATTGACCTCTCGCTATCCTCTGTAAATATACCTCTTCTATTCCATCACTAGACATGACTGGTTCAGGAGAGTTTCAAACAAACTTGGAGATTCTCTTCCTCCAGTCATGTCTCCAGTTAATGCCGTGGAGATCCCACTGCCACTCTTGAGCTGGCAGAGGTCACTCAAGATGACTCCCTATGCATGCTGTGTATAGTGTTCACTCTAGGCTGTTTTAGCAGGGCACTGCGCCCTGCCTGTTTTTTAGCAGGCAAAACCCGCCCTGCCCCTTTTGCGGCGCCCTGCTAGAACAGCCGCCTGCTCCCTGCCCTCCCGGCGTGTATAGATGCCGTGCGCATGCGCGCGGCATCCATTCACGCATTGGGAGAGGGCTGGGGAAGCCCAGCACCGACGGAGGTGCTGGGCACGCCCCCAACAGTGACGTCGCCGGCCACAGACGCTCTCTATAGTAGCGTCTGTGGGCCACACCGCCCCCTAAAATGACGTAGGCGTGGCCACGCCCCCTAATTTGCGTGGCCATGCCCCCATTTCGGGGGCGCGCGCGACTTCGCCGTGCGCGCACACATGTGCCCCCAGAGTCCGGCGCCCTGCCCCTTTTCACTCCTAGAGTGAACACTATACAGTGTACTGTGCCTCCAGACCTTTCTCTTATAGTAGTACTGTACATATGAGATTCTACTGTTCCCCTCTTCATTTCTTGTAGAATGCAATGAATAGTGACACTTGTAAAGATAAGTCACCTATCTACAAGAGACAGCTGTTAACTCAACCTGGACTGCTGGAACGAGGTGGTGGTAAGCAGGCCATTTGCTTTTGTATGTCCCTTCAGCTTCAGATGCAATGCTGCTTACCCCTCTTCCTTCTCATTCTCCACCTATGATGGGACTTTTTGAAATGCTGCTGGATTTTCTCTTATGGGATAATCTTGCACTTTTTACTCATAAATCAGTAAGACATTACTACTTGCAGCTTAGCAACTGGACCCCTGCTAGGCTAGCTATAAACTGTCCTTACCCTTTCTGTTTGGTACTTCTTGCTAAAATCTGTTGACTATTGATCAATTTAACTGATGGCGACCACTGAAGAAGGAATAGTAATTTAATGGAAACTGCAGTAGATGACTGTTTTGCATAGTCGCATACTAAATGTAATAATCTTATTAGTCACTTCAGACTGACCAGGTTCCTCCAGAAATATTCCTATACTACCAAATGCCTGTGAACTTCAAAGTCATTCTCTTTTCCTGTAGTTCCACCGGGATGCGGTCAATGCACCTACAATCAAAATCCCGATGGTCAAAATACTGACAACCATTGACCAATGGTCAAAATCCCGACATGGTCAAAATACCAACATTTAAAATACCGACAAGGTCAAAATACAGACATTTAAAATGTGGACAGGTCAAAAAGTCGACATGAGTTTTTCATGATTTTTTTTTAATTGAAACCGACTTGTTCATACTTTACCATCCCAGTGGACCTGGAGGGGGGATATAATAGTGTGCCCGAAGCAAGGCGAGTGCAGCAATACATGCGAGGGGACATGGTACACTTATACAGTGTCTATGATGACCTATGTCGACATACACACCCAAAAAATAATGAAAAACCCATGTCGATTATTAGACCTGTCAACATTTTAAATGACGGTATTTTGACCGGGTCGACATTTTGAATGTCGATTTTTATTTACCTTTTTCTGTATTTTGACCATCGGTCAATTGTTGTTGGTATTTTGACCGTCGGAATTTTGATTATAGGTATATCGTACTAAACCCGTTCCACCCATACCCTAGCCAAACAGTCCCTCTCCCAGTTCAATGAAATGCACATCAGAATTTGTATGGGAACTCTTTGGGAATAAAAAAATTACATGTGCATGGCAAAAGTCAACATAAATTGTTGATAATATACTAGCAGCGTACCGGATGCAAGAAATTGTTTGTGTACTTGGAGATACACGATTTGTGTCCATTAAGATAAACTGTTGAAATCGTAAGGCCATAATGTTAGTTCTTTTCTTGTTCTCTACTTTGGGCTTGGAGTAGGTATCATGATGCAAACTATTCAATTTAGTAATCTTCAATGAAACTTCTGACCTAATTACAAAGCTACAAATAATACTATCACCAATTTTGGTGGAGTCAACTGCGGTGGAAAATAATGTTTTGGAAACCTAAAATCCCATTTAACAAGGAACTTTTTTTGGAATGGGTTGAGCTACTCACACTTTATACAGCGGTATTCAGAGTTACGAGTTGATGTAATAACAATTGTATGTAAGATATTTTCACATATATATACTGTTCGTGTGGCAATTCTACAAGAATTTAGTGTTTATGCTGATGTACAGTAAAAAGATATTTTCCGTCATTCAAAAACAAGGTGCTTGTCACTGGCTCTAACAGTTAACATGATAATATGGGATCCATTCAAGATACCGTCTGTCGGGGTCCCGGCAGCTGCAAAACCAACACCCTAATCCCAACACTCATCAGAACATCGATGCCAGAATCCAGGACAGGGCAGGATCCTGATGTTAGAATCTCGGCTGCCAGAATCCCGAAGATAAGTATAGCCAGGAGGGTTAGGAATTGGATGTGGGGGAAGGGCTAGGTTTAGGTGACACCCATGGGGGGTTAGGGTTAGGCCGCTGCTAGGGTTGGTTAGGTTTAGGCACAGATGGAGGAAGTTAGGGTTAGGCTGCCGTAAGGGAGGGTTAGGGGGGTAAGGTGTTAATACTTACCTGACCCTTGTTGGATCTTCACTATTGGGATGCCAGTTTCAGTATTGTGACCACCGACATCCCGTCTACCAGGATTGCATACCGATATTATCTGTGTTTTATATTTGAAATCTTACTTATTTTCCAAGCTGATGTCCCAAAATCCAGAAAAAGTTATTTTCATCCAACACTAATGTTCCAACTTCCAACAGTGCCAGCTTAAAGTGTTATACAATAGCATTAAACAAATAGAGAACGAGGAAATGACAGCTATAGAACTATTAGCCATTCTCAACAACCTTGTTGAGAAAATTTGTGACACAAAAGAATACTTGCTGCCCACAGAAACCAACTCGCTGCTACAAGCACTGCACAATGAGGGGGACTTACTGCAACTGAACAATGTTTTCAAAGCCAATGTGATGAGATTTATGAAGTCGGCGTGAACTATATTGAAAAATTTGTTAATTTTTCATGGCTTGGACTAACCACAAAGGAAAATATAAGTTGGTCTGTTCAGCAAATTTCTTCCACTACGATTGATGAAGAACAATATTTTGAACAGTATAGTATAAAATACTTGAAAGGCGCTCTAAATTAAATTGCGAGAAGTGACCTTCTAATTCAGAAGCAAATGGGTTCATCTTTTCAATACATTCATTGACGAAAGAACTGATCTTTCAGTGTGGAATTTGTATTCTCACTTCCAACAATTAACTCTTCATTGAAACATATATTCTCACTTAAGAATTCACTATAGACAGAGGAAATAGATTTAATATTGATACAGTAGTCTAAGGCCGGGTACACATAAACTTCAAAAAAAGATGGGTAGTTCCACACAGGTTATAGCCACAGACTGGAACCTCTGATGGATGAAAGTCTGTTACCGACTATATCAATAATTTCACCTATTGTGACAGTCAAGTGTCGGTGGTGCTCTCAGAGTCAGTAAAAGTACATGAGCAAAGCAAAGAAAAAAGAAAGACTCTGTGTCGGGGCACTCTTATAATTGTTAATAGACATTAAAACTTAACTTTTAATTATTTCATTAAAATATCGTGACTAGAGAACATCATTATACCTTGGTATTTATACAAAATTATACATTATTATCATAATTAGTAACATAGAAGAAAGAATTGTAATCAAGAATTGACCAGATGCCTTGATGAAAATTATTCAAGTTTAATAATATGGTTTTCTGGGTAATTACCAATACTCTCTCATTCAGCAGATTACTGCCATACTCCACGGGATATGCCCAATCTCATTTGATCTTGGAATCCAATCCATGGTAGGCCTGGTTTGCAAATTAGCTGGGAGACCAGCAATGAATACTAGGTGCAGTAAACAATTGAGCTGAACAGCAGAAGTAAAATATCTACCGAGTATAACTTTTCTGCATACTCGGTAGAGTCTCTTCTCCATATACATCATAATTAGAGATGTACGCCGGATAATTTTTGCTGGTTTTGGTTGTAATTTGTCGTCCTGTTTTGGTTTTGCAAAAATGCTGTGACTGGTTTTGTATTTAAAAAAAAAAAAATTAACAAAAAAATGCAAAATCACGAAACATTGCCACACAGCAGTGACAGAAAAGAAAAGCGGGGCAAGACAGAATTGTCCTTGGGCTCTCCCACTCTCCCTTATGTTGGATATTAAAAATGGCATATTAAACCAACCACTTCAGCGACAGAAACTGACCCTTTTTTTGTCTGAAGTGCTTACGTTGTTTTGGCCCACACAAAACAAGCTACCAATGGGCTTAAGGCCGCTAAGATAACAGTTTTGCAGTGGCAAAATGTCATCATTACTACCATCCTCTTCCTCTTCAGTGTGTACTTCGTCCATACACAATGGCCCTCATTCCGAGTTGTTCGCTCGGTATTTTTCATCGCATCGCAGTGAAAATCCGCTTAGTACGCATGCGCAATGTTCGCACTGCGACTGCGCCAAGTAACTTTACTATGAAGAAAGTATTTTTACTCACGGCTTTTTCTTCGCTCCGGCGATCGTAATGTGATTGACAGGAAATGGGTGTTACTGGGCGGAAACACGGCGTTTCAGGGGCGTGTGGCTGAAAACGCTACCGTTTCCGGAAAAAACGCAGGAGTGGCCGGAGAAACGGTGGGAGTGCCTGGGCGAACGCTGGGTGTGTTTGTGACGTCAACCAGGAACGACAAGCACTGAAATGATCGCACAGGCAGAGTAAGTCTGGAGCTACTCTGAAACTGCTAAGTAGTTAGTAATCGCATTATTGCGAATACATCGGTCGCAATTTTAAGAAGCTAAGATTCACTCCCAGTAGGCGGCGGCTTAGTGTGTGTAACGCTAAATTCGCCTTGCGACCGATCAACTCGGAATGAGGGCCAATATCCTCATCTCTGCTGGATTCCACCAGTCTCTGTACTTTGTTGTAATTGTCAGTAAAGGTCTTTCTCGTGGAATTTGTAGTTCATTTTAATGAACATCATCTTTTGCACAGTTTGAGGAAGTGGCCTTCTACACCAATCACTGACAAGGTTCCTGGCTGTGCTGAAAACTCTTTCTGAGTACACACTGGAGTGTGGGCAGCTTAAGTAATGCAAAGCAAGTTTGTGCAAGGACCACACAACTTTTTTTTTCCTTCCAGTAAACAACGGGCCTCTGCGACATGCCTGTTTGTACACTGTCATTAAAATAACCCTCCACCATTCTTTGGATGGTGACTATATTAGATGGCGTACATTGTGCCAGAACAATACAAACAATAGAATAATATATATTTTTTTTCACTTCGCAGCTCAACTTGCACTGCATGTGAAGAATAAACGGACAGAGGTACAGTGCACTCATCTCACACTGCTGCCATACAAAGGGCTTTTATCATACTATGTACGTGAACAATAAATGCACAGGGGTAGATCGTACACAGGTTGTGCAAACTTAAAATAATACTTTTTTTTAACTTATGTTCATTGTTTATAACTTTTTTCACTTTTTTTTTTAACTTTTCTCGCAACTGATCAGTGACAATGCACACTGTAGTACTGTTTGTGAATGCACAGCCACTTTAGATGGACACAGCACAGCCAATTTAACCAGCAGAGAAGAGTGCAGCACACAGCAGCATGCCCTGTATACACTATACACTGCACAGCCACTTGTTATGAGTCTGGAAACTGCACAGCCAATTTAACCAGCAGAGTACAGCACAGCACACGCAGTCACCGCAGCGTGGTCCTTTTATAGAATCAAAAACCAGCAACAATCCGACTCCCAGAGGATGACGTTTTGCCTCGATTTAGAATCCGAGTCTGGCGGGAAAACACGAGCCAGGGCTCAGATTGACTCAGAGATCGGCGGGCTCGGATTTAAGGTAATCCGAACTTCTCATCTCTATTTATAATGTGAGTCGTTCAAAAATGTTCTTTATTTATTCAGTAGACACATTTTTTTTTAAAGAAAATAAGTATAGGCCCTTCTTCAGCTTCAGTTGCAGTTGTGCTAATTTAGCAAAACTGCAACTACTATGACTCGCATGCTGGCGGCTTACCAGCATGCTAATGGCTGCCAGCAGGGCCGGACTGGCACATGCCAGAAGGGCCGATGGGCAGGTGGGCCAATCCGGTCCCTCAGAGAGCTAAGACGGCTGCGCGCATCGCAGCCTCCGGCTCTCTGCTTCAGCCGTCCCCACCGGTCTCCATGGAAATGGGGACGTGCCGTGAGTCCATGCCGCCGGACTCGCGGCGTGTCCCCAGCAAGCGTCGCCATGGTAACAGGGGCATGCCACGAGTCCACATCCCCATGACTCGTGACACGCCCCCGTACATTGTGGGGGTGCGCTCCCGTGACGCGCGCGAATGCCCGGGACGTTTTAGAGCCCCAGTTCATTGCTGGCTGCCAGCGATGCGTTCACAATTCAATTGTGATTGCATCGCTGAAGAAGGGAAGCCCCCCTGCCTGCGCAGCCTGGCTTTGTACGGGAGATAATTCATGCAGCGCCATTAAGTGCAAGGTGTTTGCTTTCTTGCTGCATGCCTCTCCATTTCACCATATCTTCCAGTACCTGTGACAAAGATGGCACTGTCATTATAGTAGGCACATTAGAGCACCTCAATGTTGCAATTGACACCCTATATGCCCCAATCACAAACCAAATCAATTTCTTTGAGAAATTCTTTTCCACAGCATTTGCCTTGGTTTTCTACTATTGGAGGGGGGTGATTTCAATGCAATGCTTGACCTTACCCTTGACTGGACCCTCCCCACTGGCACCTCTGCTTCTCATAACACATCAAGGCACTTCAACAGACGCCTCAGTGAAGCTAGTCTCTTCAACTCCTGGTTAGTGCTCAATCTGACTCAATATCTACTCATGTCCACACAAAGTGTATTCCAGAATAGACATCTACTACTCCTCCTTTTCAGACAACCTATTGACCTCCACCATACAGCCAAATCCATGGTTGAATGACTATTTGGTCAGGACTCTCCTTGATGTTTTGGACTCTCCGATAGGTAGACCCCCCTGGAGACTAAATGAAAGAATTTTAAAAATAACCCAATTCCAATGCATAATTGTAGAATGTCTATAAACTTACAGTATATTACTACTAAGTCATGGTTACCCATGGTACACTCATTGTCAGGAAAGCCCACGAGGGGACGAATCATCAGTTATACTGCCCACTGCAATAGGCTCCATAAACAATGATTACCACATCTCACCCAAGAGTTTAAATGCTTAGACCAATCTCATAAACTCCATCCTACTGGCAGAAACTTCAACTTTTATCATCTATGCATCGGGTCCTTAATCTTCTACTAGTAGAAAAGACCAAAAAATCAGCACTTTACAACAAAAGCACTAAATCGGTAGCAAATAAAACCAGTAGCAAATACTTCCTTTAACATCCCCATGATTAGAGACTGCCATTACGCCTTTCAATATAATTCCTCCAAGATTGTTGACATCATTATAACGTACTATCAAACATTTTATAATCTTTACTCCTGAGGCCCACTGGACTCTGACCCTCTCCCTGCAGTCTTAGACTACATCTCCAAATTATATGGATAAATCTGGCTAGCTGCTGCACATCAATGGGTTGGTTGGTTACCTACTGATGTGCAGAAGCTAGCCAGATTTATCCTCAACGGCACAGTGCGCAGGTGCATAGCATTATTAGACTACATCTCCGCTTGCCCTCTACTAAGTCTTACCCGATGAATCAACCTCATCCAATCATTCATTCACTGAAAAGAAGTCCCTGCTATCAAATCACAGAAACCCTCTAAAGCCCATGGCCCTGATGGATTTCTGATATCCTGCTACAAGACTTATCAGTCCATCCTACCCACCCATGACCGATACATTCAATTATTGAAAGCCAATTCTTCCATGTTCACATGACTGTGGCAAGGATCACCGTAATCCTGCCTTACAAAGACCTGTCTACCTGCTTCAACTATTGTCTTATCTCTCTCCTAACACAGACCTGAAGATTTTGCTAAAGGGTTGGGAAATAGGTTGAACCCCCTTCTGTCCCCACTGATCCACCCTAAACCAGGATGGTTGTTCATCATGTTAATATTCTTAAAACGCCTTCTCTGACTCTTGCCCTGGATGTAGAGAAACACTTTGACAGGATAGCGCTGCACTTCATGACCCAAACCCTGTTAAGATTTGGTTACATTCCTCCAAGCTATTCTGGCTCTCTATCACACACTTCTCTGCCTTTGTCCTAGTAGGCGGAACCCTCTCTGACGGTTTTGCTATCACTAACAGCACTAGACAGTTCTGCCCCCTCTCACCACTGATCTTTTCCCTGGTCATTAAATCTTTAGCCTCCAGAGTTCGTTACAACCCTGACATTTTCAGAATTGCAGTCAAAGACTCTCACTACAAAATTTTTCTCTTCATGGATGAAATCCTCTTCACCTCCCTGTCCAACCTTTTTAGTGAGCTGTCTCTAAGTTAGGTGCAGTCTCTAGCTACAAAGTTAACCATTCTATATCTGAGGCCCTCCAGTTCCACCTACTTGACCCTAATAAGAAATTATTAAAACGTAACTTTAATTTCCAGTGGTGCAATACTTCTTTCAAATATCTGGTCATCCCCATTACTAAGTCACATGCCCAACCTTACAAAGCAAACTATCTCTCATCCTATTCGCCCAAACAGAAAAGGTCCTCTTGACTTGGCATACACATTATATTTCTTGGGTAGATCACATTAACGTGATAACAAATATCCTCCCACAGCTTTTGTATCTATTCCAAACACTTTTCCTACCAGTACCGGCATATGTTCTTCGACCCCTCCAAAGCTTCTGTTTGCAATACTTTTGGATCCATAAAAAGCCTTGTGTTTTCAAGAATTTGTTATTTAAACATGCCAGGGGCTATCTTTTCTTGCTCTGCATCTCAATCAAATGTTTGCATGGCATATCCCACCATTTAATAAGTGTTAGATGCACCTGGAGGCAGTAGCGGATTTCCCACTAGACACGTGAGGCACATGCCTATGGGCAGCACTTGCTGGGGAGCGGCACACCTGGCTGATAAGGGCAAGATAATTCTTTTATTTCATCATTACAATCTATATATAAATATAAATTATATATATATATATATATATATATATATATATATATACAAAACAAAAACCAAATGCGCTTAGTGTATAATCTTCTGAAACACTCAGATTTTGGTATTTCCAGTGAATATTCTTCCACGGTGTGGGTTCGTATAGCCTGTGTCACCTGTAAGTATACCCTCACACCAGAAAGCACACCTGAGACAAAATGGCCTAATTAGATATGATACCAATTCACATTTATTAAAAAATAGGATTTTGATAACCTATCGGTAAATCCTTTTCTCCTAGTCCGTAGAGGATGCTGGGGACGACATCAAGACCATGGGGTATAGACGGGATCCGCAGGAGACATGGGCACTCTAAATACTTTTCATTGGGTGTGAACTGGCTCCTCCCTCTATGCCCCTCCTCCAGACCTCAGTTGTAGGAACTGTGCCCAGGGAGACTGACATTTCGAGGAAAGGAATTACTTAACTAGTGGTGAGATATCTACCAACTCACACCCTCAACCATGCCCACACATGGCATTCAACATAACACACGCCAACAGCATGAACTAATTGCAGCAACATGCTGAAACCAAGATAACACAAGTTGTGTAACTGTAATAACTAAACTGCAGGTAAAGTATGCACTGGGACGGGCGCCCAGCATCCTCTACAGACTAGGAGAAAAGGATTTACCGGTAGGTTATAAAAATCCTATTTTCTCATACATCCTAGAGGATGCTGGGGATGACATCAAGACCATGGGGTCTATACCAAATCTCCAGTACGGGCGGGAGAGTGCGGATGACCCTGCAGCACCGATTGACCAAACTTTAGGTCCTCATCGGCCAAGGTGTCAAACTTGTAGAACTTAGCAAATGTGTTTGACCCTGACCAAGTAGTTGCTCGGCAAAGTTGTAATGCCGAGACCCCCCGGGCAGCCGCCCAGGATGAGCCCACCTTCCTAGTGGAGTGGGCCTTTACCGACGTCGGTAACAGCAATCCAGCCGTAGTATGAGCTTGCTGAATTGTAGTTCTAATCCAACGTGCAATAGTCTGCTTGGAAGCAGGACAGCCAATCTTGTTGTGATCATACAGGACAAACAGAGCCTCTGTTTTCCGTATACGAGCTGTTCTAGCAACATAGATTTTCAAAGCTCTAACCACATCTAGAGACTTTGAATCAGTGAATGTGTCAGTAACTACTGGCACCACAATAGGTTGATTTATGTGAAAAGCAGAAACCACCTTTGGAAGAAAATGTTGGCGAGTTCGCAACTCTGCCCTATCTTCATGGAAAATCAGGTAAGGGCTCTTGTGAGACAAGGCCCCCAATTCAGACACCCGCCTTGCGGATGCCAATGCCAAAAGCATCACCACTTTCCAAGTGAGAAACTTCAACTCTATCTTTTGTAGAGGCTCAAACCAATCCGATTGAAGGAACTGCAATACCACGTTAAGGTCCCATGGTGCCACTGGAGGCACGAATGGAGGCTGGATGTGCAGAACCCCTTTCACGAAGGTCTGAACCTCTGGAAGTGAGGCCAATTGTTTTTGGAAGAACACTGACAAGGCCGAAATCTGGACCTTGATTGATCCCAATCGTAGGCCCGTCTCCACACCATCCTGCAAAAAATGTAGAAAACGTCCTAAGTGAAACTCTTCCGTAGGAGCTTTCTTGGATTCACACTAAGACACATATTTTCTCCAAATATGGTGGTAATGTTTTGACGTTACTCCCTTTCTGGCCTGAATAAGGGTGGGGATGACCTCCTTAGGAATATCCTTCCTGGCTAGGATACGGCGCTCAACAGCCATGCCGTCAAACGTAGCCACGGTAAGTCTTGGTACACACACTGCCCCTGTTGCAGCAGGTCCTCCCGAGGAGGAAGAGCCCGAGGATCTCCTATGAGTAACTGCTGAAGATCTGGGTACCAAGCCCTTCTTGGCCAGTCTGGGGCAATGAAGATTGCTCGAACCCTTGTCTTTCTTATGATCCTGAGTACTTTTGGGATCAGCGGAAGTGGAGGGAAAACATACACTGACGGAAACACCCACTGGGTCACAAGTGCATCCACTGCTACTGCTTGAGGGTCTCTCGACCTGGAACAGTATCTCTGAAGCATCTTGTTGAGACGAGACGCCATCATGTCTATTTGAGGAACTCCCCAAAGACTTGTCACCTCTGCGAAGACTTCTTGGTGGAGGCCCCACTCTCCTGGATGGAGATCGTGTCGGCTGAGGAAGTCTGCTTCCCAGTTGTCTACTCCCGGAATGAATATTGCCGACAGAGCTTGTAGATGTTTTTCTGCCCAGTGGAGGATTTTTGTCGCCTCTGCCTTTGCCGCTCTGCTTTTCGTTCCATCCTGCCTGTTTATGTATGCGACTGCTGTTACATTGTCCGCCTGGATCTGCATGGGACGGTCTTGAAGAAGATGTACCGCTTGTAGAAGGCCGTTGTAAATGGCTCTTAGCTCCAGAACGTTTATGTGAAGGCAGGCTTTCTGTTGTGACCAACATCCCTGGATGTTTTCTCCCTGAGAGACTGCTCCCCAGCCTCGGAGACTTGCATCCGTGGTTACTAGGACCCAGTCCTGAATCCCGAACCTGCGTCCCTCTAGCAGGTGAGAGCTGTGCAACCACCACAGGAGCGAAATCCTGGATTTTGACGATAGGATTATCTTTCTGTGCATGTGTAGGTGTGACCCCGACCACTTGTCCAACAGGTCCCACTGGAATACTCTGGCATGGGACCTGCCAAACTGTATGGCCTCGTGAGCCGCCACCATCTTCCCCAACAACCAAATGCACTGATGGATCGACACACTTGATGGTTTCAATATCTGTTTTACCATTTTCTGGATTTCCAGAGCCATTTCCAGTGGAAGAAATACTCTCTGAACTTCTGTGTCCAGAATCATCCCGAGGAAAGACAACCTTGTTGTCGGTTCCAACTGTGACTTTGGGTAATTTATGATCCACCCGTGTTGTTGGAGTATTGACAGGGAGAGGGATATGTTTTGTAATGACTGCTCCCTGGATCTTACCTTTATCAGGAGGTCATCCAGATAAGGGATTATATTGACTCCTTTCTGACGAAGGAGGACCATCATCTCCGCCATCACCTTAGTGAATACCCTCGGCGCCGTGGAGAGACCGAAAGGTAACGTCTGGAATTGGTAATGGCAATCCTGAATCGCGAATCTCAGATAAGCTTGGTGAGGAGGATAAATAGGAACATGCAGGTAAGCATCCTTTATGTCCACCGACACCAAGTAGTCCCCCTCCTCCAGACTGGCAATCACCGCCCGAAGTGATTCCATCTTGAACTTGAACCTTTTCAGGAAGAAATTCAGATCTTTTAGATTTAGGATCGGTCTGACAGAGCCGTCCGGCTTCGTCACAACAAAGAGGCTTGAATAAAAACCCCTCCCTTGTTGTGACAACGGTACCAGGACTATGACCTGGTCTCGACATAATTTTTGGATTGCCGCTGTTACTGCTTTTCTCTCTGGTGGAGAAGATGGCAAGGTCGATTTGAAAAATCGGCATGGGGGAACATCTTGAAACTCTAGTTTGTATCCCTGGGATACTATTTGCAACACCCAGGGGTCCAGGCCAGACAGAATCCAATCCTGGCTGAAGAGTTTGAGATGTGCCCCCACCCGAACGGCCTCCCACAAGGGAGTTCCAACGTCATGCTGGGGATTTGGCAGAATTAGGGGTAGACTTTTGCTCTTGGGAACCTGGAGCCGGTGTGGGCTTCTTTCCCCTTCTCCTTCCCCTACCTGCAAAGAAGGGGGAACCTCTCGTCTTTTTGTATTTATTGGGGCGAAAGGACTGCATTTGCGGGTGAAAGGTCTTTTTTGCCGGTGCAGGCGCAGAGGGCAAAAACAAAATTACAGGTTGTATTGTAATGTAACAAAATAGGTAAAAAGCCAAGGGGGGTTAATACTTTAGCATGGCACTGTATATATATATATATATATATATATATATATATATATATAAATACACACACACACACACACACACACACACAAAAATACAAAAATGTCCTTGACCTTGCGCTCAAGTCACCAGCAGCAATTTGGAGAGAGCCCCTGTTAGTGGACTCCCAAAAAATAACACATACAAAACAAAAACCAAATGCGCTTAGTGCATAAGCTTCTGAAACACTCAAAATGACTTAATCAGGGGTTCATACATTATAGTGATACCATGTATGAGCCCCTGTTGAAGTCATTTTGACAAAACGCATTGGGTCAAATCCGTTACGGTCTCTTGTCCAGTTCGCCATTACACCCTATAAAGCGCACACCTGTAAAGGTGAGGGTGATTTTCCAGAGGCTAAAACTGACAGAAAATGTGGTGGCTTCAGACTTCCCACCTGACCGAGGGCTGAAGATTCAGGATTCAAAATTGGATTCTGCTAACCACAGACTCAAGCCTCAGAGGTTGGGGAGCAGTCACTCAAGGGGAACAGTTACAAGGAAAATGGTCAAGTTAGGAAGCCATTCTTCCAATCAACATTCTGGAACTAAGGGCCATATATAATGCCCTTCTACAGGCATCGCATCTTCTTCAAAATCCAGCCATTCAGGTTCAGTCAGACAATGTGACAGCAGTAACGTACATAAACCAACAAGGCAGTATGAAGAGCAGGGCAGCAACGTCAGAGGTAACAAGGGTTCTCCTCTGGGCAGAAAGACACGTTGTGGCGTTGTCCGCGATCTTCATTACGGGAGTAGACAACTGGGTAGCAGACTTCCTGAGCAGACACGACCTCCACCCAGGAGAGTGGGGCCTTCACCCGGAAGTGTTCGGGTGCTTGACACATTGGTGGGGAATGACACAAATTGACATGATGGCCTATCGGCTCAACAAGAAGCTCAAGCGGTATTGTTCCAGGTCGAGGGACCCACAAGCAGTGGCGGTGGACAATCTGGTGACTCCATGGGTCTACCAGATGGTGTACGTGTTTCCACCACTCCCATTGATCCCAAAGATTCTCAAAAGAATTAAAAGGTAAAAGGTTCAAGCAATTCTCATTGCTTCGGACTGGCCAAGAATGACCTGGTATGCGGATCTACTGGAGATGCTCCTAGAGGGCCCGTGGCCTCTACCTCTTCACGAGTACCTTCTGCAACAGGCGCCATTCGTCTATCAAGACTACATTTGACGTCATGGAGGTTGAGCGTCAAATTCTATCCCAAATAGGGTTATTCCAACCCTGATCCAAGCCAGAAAGGGGGTAACGTCTAAACATTACCACCATATTTGGAAGAAATACGTCTCTTGGTGTGAGTACAGGAAATTTCCTGCGGTGGAATTTCAACTGGGACGTTTTCTCCTTTTTCTGCAGTCAGGTGTGGATGTGGGCCTACGTTTGGACTCCATAAAAGTCCAAATTTCGGCCTTATCCATTTTCTTCCAGAAACAATTGGCTTCTCTCCCTGAGGTTCAGACATTTTTGAAGGGGGTTCTGCACATCAAACCGCCCTACAGCACCTTGGGATCTCAACGTGGTGTTGCAGTTCCTGCAATCGGAATGGTTTGAGCCTTTACAGGACGTTGACGTTAAGTTTCTTACGTGGAAGGCCATCACGCTGTTGGCCTTGGCTTCTGCAAGGCGTGTGTCGGAGCTGGGGCATTGTTTCACAGAAACCCCTATTTGATTTTTCATGAAGATAAGGCTGAACTCAGAACTCGTCAGCAATTTCTTCCAAAGGTGGTGTCTGCGTTTCATATCAACCAACCTATTGTGGTTCCGGTGGTTACCGACACCTCTGCTACTTCAAAGTCCTTACACACACACAGGAAAATAGGGTAAAACACAGTTAACCCACACAGAGCCCTCTAGGGAGACACAGAGTATAATGGAGCCAGCTACACAGCGCCCCTATAGCTAAAGTACAAGTTTAGCTGGGTCGCAAACTAAGTACCCTAAACAGGGTTTAGTATACCAAATATAGCTCCCCCACCCCTTGCTATGACCCCCTTGTACCGCTGAGGTGCTTTGGAGTCCTTGTAGAGGAGCTGCGCTTCCCTGCCAGTCTCCCTGTGTATAGCTGCAGAGGGAAAATGGCGCTGGTGAGCTGCTGGATCTGCTCATAGTGAAGCCCCGCCCCTTTAATGGCGTGCGTTCTTCACTTTTTTTATACTGGCTGAGGTAATTTCTGTTCTACAGTGGATTAAAACCCCTGTAGAATTGCTGCCAGTATAGGTATATGTGTGTTATGGCTTCAGCTCGCCCCTCCCAGCGGAACACACAGCACCCTGTATGCCTCTGAAGCCTGGAGCCGCATACCCTTTGTGCAGCCGGCAACCCGCTAACCGAGGCGCCGGCCACCTACTCACCACTCTTCTTACTTCTGGTTCTGTTAGGGGAAGCGACGTGCTGTGGTTCTGTACGCTTGCCGTGATGGGGCTTGCAAATAGGACCCTCAGGAGCTCAGTGTCCTGTCAGCGGGGAACCGGACCATTAACCCTAGGGAGGTTGGGCCGTCCCGTCCCCTAAGTCCCAGGAAGCAGGCAGTCTGGTGCCAGCCAGACCTGCCTGAAATCAATAAAAAGTTAAATAAATGCAGAAAACTCTTTCAGGAGCTTCCCAAGCGTGACCGACTCCTCCGGGCATATTTTCTAAACTGAGTCTGGTAGGAGGGGCATAGAGGGAGGAGCCAGCCCACACTATCAATTTCTTAAAGTGCTCATGGCTGCTAGTGGACCTGTCTATACCCCATGGTACTAATGTGGACCCCAGTATCCTCTAGGACGTAAGAGAAAGATAGATGGTGCTAAATACAGGGATATTCTTGAGCAAAACCTGTTTCAGTCTGCCTGTGATTTGAGACTGGGACGGAGGTTCACCTTCCAGCAGGACAATGGGGGTCATTCCGAGTTGTTCGCTCGCAAGCTGATTTTTGCAGATTTGCTCACGCTAAGCCGCCGCCTACTGGGGGTGAATCTTAGCTTCTTAAAATTGCGAACGATGTATTCGCAATATTGCGATTACACACCTCATAGCAGTTTCTGAGTAGCTCCAGACTTACTCGGCATCTGCGATCAGTTCAGTGCTTGTCGTTCCTGGTTTGACGTCATAAACACACCCAGCGTTCGCCCAGACACTCCCCCGTTTCTCCAGCCACTCCTGCGTTTTTTCCGGAAATGGTAGCGTTTTTTCCCACACGCCCATAAAACGGCCTGTTTCCGCCCAGTAACACCCACTTCCTGTCAATCACATTACGATCGCCAGAACGATGAAAAAGCCGTGAGTAAAATTCCTAACTGCATTGCAAATTTACTTGGCGCAGTCGCAGTGCGAACATTGCGCATGCGCACTAAGCGGAAAATCGCTGCGATGCGAAGATTTTTACCGAGCGAACAACTCGGAATGACCACCCATGACCCGAAGCATACTGCTAAAGCAACACTCGAGTGGTTTAAGGGGAAACATTTAAACTTGTTGGAATGGCCTAGTCAAAGCGCAGATCACAATCCAGTTGAGAATCTGTGGTCAGACTTGAAGATTGCTGTTCACAAGCGGAAACCATCCAACATGAAGGAGCTGGAGCAGTGTTGCCTTGAGGAATGGGCAAAAATCCCAATGGCAAGATGTGGCAAGCTCATAGAGACTTATCCAAAGCGACTTGCAGCTGTAATTGCCACAAAAGGTGGCTCTACTAAGTACTGACTTTAGGGGAGTGAATAGTTATGCACACTGAAGTTTTCTGTTATTTTGTCCTATTTGTTGTTTGCTGCACAATAAAAAAACAAAAAACAAAACATCTTCAAAGTTGTAGCCATGTTCTTTGAATGAAATAATTATTAGTATTATTATTGCCAGTTATTTATATAGTGCACACATATTCCGCAGCGCTGTACAGAGAATATTTGCCCATTCACATCAGTCCCTGCCCCAGTGGAGCTTACACTCTATATTCCCTATCACATGTACACACAGACACATTCACGCTAGGGTTAATTTTTTTTTTGTTGGGAGTCAATTAACCTACCAGTGTATTTTTGGATTGTGGGAGGAAACCAGAGTACCCGAAGGAAACCCACGCAAGTACGGGGAGAATATACAAACTCCGCACAGTTAGGGCCATGGTGGGAATTGAACCCGCATCCTCAGTGCTGTGAGGTAATAATTCTAACCATTACACCGTCCGTACTGCCCAATGAAATGATGCAAACCTTCAAACAATCCATTTTAATTCCAGGTTGTGAGGCAACAAAACATGAAAAATGCAAAGGGGGGTGAATACTTCAGCAAGGCACTGTATATATAATTTTATTTACATAGCGCTTTTCTCCAATAGAACTCAAGGCGCTTATATATATATTTTTATTTATTTATTTAGCAAATGATGGGGGTAAGACTATGGGCGACGAATTGTGATTCAGGAGTTGGTAGTAGGGTGAGGTTGGGGCTGCTATGGTGCTCTCAAGGCATCTGGACTGGCACCTGAAATGAAGGGGGCAATGATGTGATGAGGGGAAGGGGGGTGGCAGCAGCCAATAATGTGGTGGCCTGACCCCTAAATTCAGCCCTGCCTGGAGGATTTGGTTGACGCCGGGCCATTCTCACATATTCAATGGCTCACCACCAAATATAGGCGCGGTTCTTCATGGTTGATTACATGGTTGTGCTAATCTTCTCTCATTGGGACAGAGTTAACTCCTCTTCCCATCTCTCTAAATACTACTCTCCTATAACTCTAAATACTGCTCTCCTATAACTATAAATGTGGAATCACCTGCTGTTTCCACAAGGCCAGCACTCTGAAATGGACTCCATGTGGGTTGCACTGGGCATCACTAGAGTTCATATAGTTATTAAGTTTGCCAAGCACACATTCCGAGAGCTTCAAGAAAAACATGGGATTCCTTCCACTAACTTCTACCAATACCTACAAATGTATCACTTTGTTCCCACTTTCTGACTTTCCCCTTTAGAAGTCTTTCCCCTATTGAACACTATTGCACATACCACCAATTGGACAGAGACTCCATCTCCCAACTCTATCATTCTATACTAGCCCCAGTGTCTACCTCCCTCTCCCCCCAGGAACAAGCCTAAGCTCAGAGGCTTGAAACCTGAGACAACACCCTCAAATCCCCCATTACAAAGAAAATTCCTATTTAACGTCCTCACTGATGTGCTCTGGAGTGTCTTCCCTCTGCTGAAGAAAATGTGGCCTACGAGGCCCCTTTTTCCACACTTGGTGGTCATGTCCCACCCTCACCCCCTTCTGGACCATGATTAAATCCCTCATAATAAATGTCACTCGCCACTCATCACCTCTTGACGAAACACTCCTACTGCTATGTCTCCCTTTCTATCATACTCCCAAACATTCTCTCAAATTGATACTTAAAATTGCATGCACAGCATGGTAACAACTGTCACACAATTGGAAGCTGTCTAATACCCTCTCAAAAGGTGGTGAATCGGATCTGGTTTGTGTCCCGAATGGAATATTTCACTTGGATTCTCAAAATCACTATCGATAAGTTTTATGCAGTTTGGATCTCAAGGTTCACTTCCTCACTGCCCCCTCCCGTAATCCCTCCTCCCATCCTACTCTTCAAACTCCTACCCTACAAACAACAATCGCTCCCCCCTACTCCTCCCCTACCCCTTATAGTCTTCTACAACTTAATCATCCTGTCACCACCTGCTCCCAACCAATTACTTGTTACTCTTATTGGTAATGTGACTGATACAGGCATATTCAATTACCCCACAGCTAATTACCACGTGGAGCTGAAAAAGGCTATTCAGTTACCATGCTGAAACCCACTGATTCCACTGGTTCCCCATAAACTGCAAAACCAATGGGTTTTCCCCGCACATGGACCCCTGATTGCGCAGGCTTTACCTCGCAGCTCATAAAGCTGTGAGGTAAAGTCACCCATCTGGGATTTACGTATGGGGTAATCCTTTCTAATTTAATTGGTACAACATGACAGTTAGCTATGCGGTTTAATTGAATATGCCCTTTGGTCTCTGTTATTGCTGTTAACATTTTCCCTCACCCTTGCCCTTTCATGTTGTAATACACAATAGTTCTCCTGCTTATTTTGAAAATAAAAATATATTTTTATAAAACTCTATTTACTACATATTTGTAGAGATAAAGGGGCCGATTCAGAGATGGATGCAGAGTCTGTACACAGAGGCCACGTCCATCTGGTCTGCTCACGCACACTGGCCACAGTGCGTGTGCGTGACCATTCTGTTTGTGGCCGCATCCTGGAGGGATGTGGCTGCAAAATGATTTTCAGCAGTGGGTGTTCGGGGGGCAGTGGCGTCACACGCAGCTGCTGCAATTATAGAAAATGTGGGCGGACCGCCTGACAGTGCAGCCAGGCTGCACTGCTTGGGGTGAACCTTAATTTGATGCGTCCTCAATGCATAATGAGTCGGCGCCACACACATGCTGGGCAGCCTTGCCCTGTGCTGGGCTGCCCCCAGCATGTGGGGAGATGGACGCAGATCTTGCTGCGTATGCAGCGATCTACGCCCGTCTCTGAATAACCCCCAAAATGCTGATACTTTTTCACTTTAAAGTGTAACACAGACTGGAACAGAGGAGTTATGAAAACAGGGTAACGCTGATTATTCAACATTTTGCCCAAACACCCTTTTTCTCTAAAGGAATTAGTTATCTATAGGGTAGGGGCATTTGGAAAATAAAATAATGTATTGCTGCTATATTTATGCATTGCATTTCCTGGATAAGCTTTTAGAACTTGACACACATTAATAAGCAATCCAAATATGGGTCTTGTAGCTGAACGTATTTTAATTTCTGTGTCCAGGTTTAAGTTGGTGACATTGTAACCATGGCCGCAAGTAGGAGGGGGGGGGGGGGGTAGGGGAGCAGAGATGGGTTCTCTGCCTTCCCTCCTTCCTCTCAGCCCTAAGGGGCTACCTTCTGCCAGCTCCAAGAACCCTCACTGCAGGTACCAGCACAACCAATGAAACTTCCCCATCTCCGGCAACTAGAACACTAATGAATGGGGCAGAGGCGGTGACCAAGGACTCTCCAGCTGCCCCCTTTCATTTCCAAAGCGCTGGTCCATGGCCGCTCACACACTCCTGTGCCTGTGTAAGCGATCTCTGCCCCCAGGCCTATTCCCCAGCGCCTCCCACTTCCCACACGCAGTTCCACAAGGGGAGAACAGGGCCCTAAGGGGCTACCTACTGCTGGGTACCAGAACCCTCGCTGCAGGTCCCTGCTCCCCTGTACCACCAATGTGGATGCCTGGGAAACCAACACCCCCCCTCCCCCGGCAACTATATCACTTATGAATTGGGCGGGGGTGGTCGTTCACACTCTCCTGTGTCTGTGTAAGCTATGTCTGCCCCTGGCCCTGTACCTCAGGGTCTCCCCCTTCCTGCACGGCAGCTCCACCAGAGGAGGACAAGGCGAGAGGAAGCATCAGCAGATGATAATTAGTGTGGGCACTGGGGTGAGTTCTCTATATGCCAGGACAGCTGCTGCCTCCTAAAGTGTAGTCCTAGGTCCCAACTTGCATGCAGGGCTTTGTAGACCTATAGCAGTTGGAGTCCCCCCCAGTGAGTGCTACAGTGATTGCATGGCTTATATCAGGTATATAACACTAGCCACTCCTCTCTGCAGCCAGGATAACCCACATTGTGTGTCCCCTCCCCAGAAAGTTGGTACTCCTCTTTAATTGGTCCTAGGCCCTGACTGGCAGACTGGGCATTGTATACCTACAGCGGTTGGCCAGTCAGTGTCTCCCACAATACTGTATCTGAGGTGCATGTTAATTTTCTTGTGTTCCTTCCTATCCATTTTCCTAGGGAATGTGTGCTGGATGCACCCTGACGGTGTTGGTTGTCACTTTGCCAACTGTTTATTAGTGTGTTTTTGACACAGTTCCAAAGTGTGTGCATGCATGGGGGGAGGGGGAGGGGGGCGCACCAAATTACTACCTTGCCCTGAGTGACAAAAATCCTAGTTTCGGCCCTGTTGTTGTAACCCTGCCTGTAATATTAAATGAAATGTCTGAAACTAGAGCAATTTCTACATGTAGTATTTGAGAAGCACCACTAGGGGTCCTACAAAGCAAACAAATTGCATATGTAAGGATCAAAATTATTCTGCATAGGAGAAACTATCAGGATTTCATTACTTATATATATTGCACCACTGTTGTATGCAAACATTTCCAAACTAGAAGATGCACACAAAAGAATAATGCAGAATATAAATTACCTACCAAAAAAAGTACGAGTTCAAATATGTGTTTATGCAATGGTATATTGATAAAACAAATACATTATGAAAGACAAGTGCATGCACACGTGTTTATTCATGGCTGAGTTAGATGGATTTGGATGTACTGTAGATGCTCCCACACATATTTGCATGTATGCAGAGTTTTATTTGCGGTCTGCCCCACTCATATCTGTATGCTCACTCTGCTGATTGTCATCATTACCTGTACCATACCTCCCAACTGTCCCGATTCCAGCGTGACAGTCCCGCTATTTGTACACTGTCCCACCAGCGGGCGGGGGTGTCAGTTGGGGGAGGCTTTGATCGCCTGCTGTTCTGCTCTGCAAAGCAGCGAGTGATCTCTATTCAATGCAAGGAGGGGAGCAGGGGGCTGCCCAGCTGGTCGGTGAGCGCTGGGCATGACCCCAAAATGCAGAGAAACGGGTCCATATTGATTTGTTACACCCACGCGGCAGAGGCCACACCCATCCCACCATAAGCCGCGCCCCCTTTCAGCCACGTGAGCGTCCTGACCACGGACTGAAAAAAGTTGGGAGGTATGCCTGTACTAGGTGCATGATGAGCCTGGAAACAGACCTTTGTACACTGATGTCCAGCTCATCGCCGCTTACAGTTACATCTATGCAGGCCCAGCGACAGGAAGGGGGGGTCAAAGGGGACAGTAATACCGGGCTCCAAGGTTCAGAGGGGCCCCGAGGCAGAGGGGTACAGACAACAGGCACCAGAGCTTACTGAGATACATATTACACAGTCCGCTCCCCTGCCAATCAAGTAAAAAAAAAGACAATTAACTTGCTGCTCCATACATTTCCTCCCCCCGCGTTAACCTGTCACTTGGCCGGGTCCTGCGCTGCCGGCATATAATGCTGCACCGGACCTCCCACCAGGCACGCTGTCTAGGAAAGAGAATAAAAACACAGCCGGTGGCGGCCTCCTCTTTCCCGGTGACCCCTTCTTCCCTAGCAAACCCCTCCCCGCATCCCCGTTGCTTGAGTCACCTGATGGTGTAATAATGAATGACACCACCGGCACTGTACCCGCACCATCTCTGCTGGCTGCTGCATTATTCTCTGTCCCCCTCTGCTGCAGGAGATGACCTGGCTGGCTGCAAGCTGATGACTGGTATATTTAGTTTATCTAATTTACACACATTATTATTAGGTTCTCAGAGAACCGAACCCCCCCGGACTTCACGTCATGAGCCCGGATCCGAGTCAGGCTCGGGTTTTCTTGCCTGACTCGAAAACCAGAACAAGGCAAAACGTCATCATCCCGCTGTCGGATTTTCACGGGGTTTGGATGCCATATAAGGAGCCACATGTCACCGCCATTTTCACTCCGGCATTGGAGAGTGTAGAGTGAGGATGTGTCTCTGTCCTCAGTGTCCTCAGTGGTAGTGTCTTGTGCTGCATCTGTCCAGTCACAGTGGTTGTGTCCCCTGCTGCTATATGTCCAGTGCTGCTGTATAAGTCCAGTCCAGTGGTGCTGTGTTGTGCTGCAACAGTCCAGTGGTGGTGTCTTGTGCTGCATCAGTCCAGTCACAGTGGTAGTGTCCTCTGCTGCCATATGTCCAGTGCTGCTGTATAAGTCCAGTTCATTGCAGTGGTGCTGTGTTGTTCTGCCTCAGTCCAGTGGTGGTGTCCCTGTGCTGCTGTATATGTCCAGTGATACTGCTGTATATGTGCGTTGATACTGCCGTACGTGTCCAGCGGTACTGCCGTATAAATCCTGTGATCCTGCAGTATAATTCCAGTGATCCTGCCATATAATTCCAATGGTACTGGCATATAAATCCAGTGATCCTTCCGTATAATTCAAGTGGTACTGGCGTATAAGTCAAGTCCAGTGATACTGCCGTATATGTCCAGTGATACTGCCGTATATATCCATCGATACTGCCTTATATGTCCAGCGGTACTGTCATATAAATCCAGTGATCCTGACGTATAATTCCAGTGGTACTGGCGTATAAATCCAGTGATCCTGCAATATAATTCCAGTGATCCTGCCGTATAATTCCAGTGGTACTGGCGTATAAGTCCAGTCTAGTGATACTGCCATATATGTCCATTGATACTGCCGTATATGTCCAGCGGTACCGCCGTAAAAATCCAGTGATCCTGCCGTATAATTCCAGTGGTACTGGCATATAAATCCAATCCAGTGATACTGCCGTATAAGTCCATTGATACTGCCGTATATGTCCAGCGGTTCTGCTGTATAAATCTAGTGATCCTGCCGTATAATTCCAGTGGTACTGGCGTATAAATCCAGTCCAGTGATACTGCCGTATATGTCCAGTAATACTGCCGTAAATGTCCATTGATACTGCCTTATATGTCCAGCGGTATTGCCGTATAAATCCAGTGATCCTGCCGTATAATTCCAGTAATCCTGCCGTATAATTCCAGTGGTACTGGCGTATAAACCCAGTCCAGTGATACTGCTGTATATACAGGGCCGGTGCTAGGGTGTTCGGCGCCCTCCTGCAAAATATACATTTGCGCCCTCCCATACTTTACATGCAGGGCCGGGGGGTTAACATGGCCTCTTGGGCCCCCGAGCTGCAGGAGATCCGTGCACGCCTATGGATGTGAACTCTCTGCCCACAAACACTGTGCAGCACTAGTTACGGCCCTGCACACAGACAGTGCTGTTACTAGACATTTTACCGCTGTGTGCAAGAGAGGGCATCGCCCCCCTCCCCTGCATGTAAAATAGGGGCAGTGCGCGCCGCAGGCGCGTGCAAAAAATATAGGGGCGCGGTCAGCGTGCCCTTTTTACACATTACGGCAGCCAGCGTCCCCCTTTTTACACATTACAGCAGCCAGCGGCCCCTTTTTACACATTGCGGCGGACAGAGTCCCCTTTTTACACATTACGGCAGACAGCGTCCCACTTTTTACACATTACGGCAAACAGTGTCTCCCTTTTTACACATTACGGCAGACAGCATCCCCTTTTTAAATACAGACAAACACACACATCCATACACACACACACACACACACACACACACACACACTTTCTCTCTCACACTCATTTTGCATCCCCTTACCACAATCTTGCTGGCCAGATCTTCCACAGTCTGCTAGCCTGGTCTGTGTAGCTCCGCCCCCTTGGTCCGTGTAGCTCCGCCCCCTTGGTCCGTGTAGCCCCACCCCCTTTCGTCAGACCGCAAACTGACACTCCTCTCCTCTCACTGTCACAGGGGAGAGAGGAGAAGGAGTCATGCTGCCGGCGCTGCTGCGGCTGCCTGTCAGTGTGACAGGGCAGACGCAGCAGCCAGCAGCAGGGGGGACAGGACGGCGCTTCAGCAGGGATGCAGAGAAGTGAAGGCGCCTCTCCTGCCCGGCGCCTACCTGCACTGCATCCCTTTGCTGAGCGGGTAGCGCCGGGCCTGCGTATATATGTCCATTGATACTGCCGTATATGTCCAGTAGTACTGCTGTATAAATCAAGTGATCCTGCCGTATAATTCCAGTGATCCTGCCATATAATTCCAGTGGTACTGGCGTATAAATCCAGTGGTACTGGCATATAAGTCTAGTCCAGTGATACTGCCATATATGTCCATTGATACTGCCATATATGTCCAGTGGTACTGCCGTATATGTCCAGCGGTACTGCTGTATAAATCCAGTGATCCTGCCGTATAATTCCAGTGGTACTGGCGTATAAGTCCAGTCCAGTGATCCTCCTGTATATGTCCAGTGGTACTGCCATATAATTCCAGTGATACTGCCGTATGTATATATACCCTGTTGCAAAGCGTATTACTGAGGCCATAACAACTATGCTGGTGTTAGATGTGCATCTGGTATCCGCCATTAGTGCAGTGGGACTGCAGTGCCAACTCTAGATGGGCCAGGTGTTTGTGCCGCATACTTGTGTCGCATAGCTTAAGCTGGGTACACACTGGCAGATATATCTGCAGTCCAATCAATCTGCAGATGGTGGTTGTTTATGCACACAGAAAGATGCACCAATATATCTTAAAGCTATACCTGCTGTTTAATCTATCTGCAGCTATATATGCAGATGGGGATTGTTCATACACACTGAAAGATGCACTAATATTTCTGCAGATATATTGGCCATCTGCTGTGTTGCACATGTAACCCTCCTTTGCACCCTAATAATACACTAAAGAGGTTACGATTTCAATTGAACAGAGTGCCTCCACCCAAGCAATAGTTATTCCCCCCAGCAGCTCGCTTGGGAAAGCCTTTACCAGTAATGAGATATACATATACTGTATTCAGAGGGGTAATTGATAAAAGTGTTTGTTTACCTTAATGTCACCTTATTTCTTGCAGGGGCTGTTCTTTCGTTTACCAAAGATGTTCTCCACTTCACCGGTAAGTATTCATTAATATAAATCACCTCATATATGAATATTATTGTTTATTCTCAAAGATGATAATATTTAGTTAACTGAAACAATTCATAACATTACCCTATGCGTTACCATATCATTTCACTATACATAAAAGATTACCGTGCATGCAATACAAAAAAAAAACTAGTTATTACTGAATGTTATAAAGCTAGGTTATGAATCTTTAGTCAGTAACCTTATATTACCCACTGTATATTACCGTTCTCTGTTATGGTATACCATATGGGGACTGTTGGTGCACAGTTGGGGCCCAATTTACTTTCTATCATACATATGCCTTTGACGAGGTATAGGAACTTGAATCTATATCCTTTTCCTGAGTACCAGGTAAGCGGTAGGGACACTTATGTTCTCCAATTTCCTCCTGAGTATCTTGTCTACATCCACTAATAGCAATATATTAGAGCACTATTATATAACGGTTGATATCCGATCTGAGAGTTTCGTGTGGATGGTTAGTCGTCGAAGAAAAGAAATGTTACCAGTAGCCCATATGCCTCTTATGACACTAGAAATTTCCTGGCATACTAAATTCCGTCTATATATAATGTTCCTTTGCTGTTTTATAGCATTCTTTAATCTCGTCCTCGCTATATAATATTCCACCTATATGGAAGATCTCTCGGTTGTTTCAAATTAGCTGTAGAAATGAGAGACCAAAGATGAGGAACATTATCTCAATAATGCCAGGTTTAATAGATCCTCAAGTTAAAGTCTATCTCTGACACTCAACCTTATGGTGGATTTCTCAGTGAGAGGATGCAATATTATAAACTAGTCTGTATGGTGTCGGGGTATACTCCTTTCCTTATCCTTGTTCTCCTCACGCTCTGGTTTTAATATGACATTTTCTATAAAGTGTCACAATGGTGTTTCCCATATAATATTGGTGACCATTAGTCCATTTCCAGAAGATATTTATCCTCGATAATCACCTAATATCAATCAATGCAGGCTCTCCTCCCCCATCTCTGGAGCAAACACCCCTTTCTTGAGGCTCTTCCTAAAAGTCACTCAACTAATACAACTGGCTGCAATTATCTCAGCATTCCTTTTATTCCTTAACGGAGCAGTGTGTCATCGGGCTGCAATTTCCTCAGCATCCCCTTTATTCTTTAACGGAGCAGTGTGTCCTCGCTATATGCAATGTCTCATATAAGCTCTATACGCCAACGCTTCGTTGTAAGCTCTCAAGTTATACTGTACAGCAATAATTCTCTGTAAACAGGGTTACTGAGATAGGGAGTCAGCTTAAGTATATTCTATGATAAGGCACTTGCCTATGCATGGTGAGTCTGCTGCTGAAGAATATATCATATAATACATATTACAGTCAATGTGAGACCGCTGCTGAAGGGGATAATAGGATACACTGTGCTAATTTCCCTTCATTTAGCTGCCCTTCTATGTCTCAGTCTATGCTGGGCAGTATTTGTCCTTATATGGAGGGATAGAATATGCCTCCCACTTCCTCCCTTATGTACTCACTCACGGCTCCGGTTGGTCACACACTCCGTGGCCGCCTCCCTGAAGGCGTACCTTGGGGAAGATTTACCAAGACTGTCCCGTCCTCTCTCCTCTGCAGCTCCGTCAGGGATAGTCAGCTCCTTGAACCCCACCGACGCTCCGTTTCAGGTAAGGTCAATGCGGTCTGTGTACCGCCTAGCAGCTCCGTCCCGTCACTCTCCTCGGACACCCTCCGCTCTATCTCTTTGCCTCGGTGGACGCACGGGTGGGCTCCGACGCCGGACTACACAGCGCCTCCGGTATTTCACCTCAGCCGCACGCAGATCTCCTCAGAGTCTCTCTGTCCTCGCGGCTCTCACTCCCGCTCTCCCTCGAGCTTCCCTTAACGGCTCTCTCAATCCGGGCACATATCAGTCAGCACGAGTGCTTCTGGAAGATTCAATCTACTCCTGCTCGTGCCGACGTACCACAGTACCGTTTAACACATTAATGTTCAATATCCCCGTTCACCACCAACAACCCCCAAATATATATATATATACAGGACAAGGGTTACATCAAACAATGTGAATATATTTCATATATTTACAAAGGCAGTAATTATATAGTATATAGTTCATATATGTACACAAACATTGGATAACTAGTTTATATATATATAAATATATATAGCTACATATATATATATTTAATGTAAGCCTCAGGGAACAGAGATCATCATGTATCTCCTCTTTAACATTTATTTATTTTTACGGGGCTACACTCTCCCCCTGGTGAGTAGATTTACACTATTTTAAAGTTAATTGTATATCACCACATACATATACATTCCAATGTTCATACTAAGTATTACAGATTATATTTCATCCAAAATATGGCCATGACATCATCATATGGGGTTGCAATACCAAGGGAATTTCAGTTGGGGTTCCCAACTGGTCATAGGTGAGTATTCTAGGGGCCCTCTTAACCCTTTGAGGCCTAGGTGACATAGGTGGTTGTTCGTAAATAAGCCCTTCTCCTATATTATCCCCATGGATGTGTTCAGGAACTTCTGTTATTCCACATAGCGATTCACTTTCATTACCATCATGGCTTCCAACACTCTCCTGTTCTACCCCGTTACATGAAGAGGGTATTTTTTCTTGTCCTCCGGGATATGAATCCAATACATGGGTTTTGGATTCCCACGGTTCACTATCCCAAAAGTAGTATCCTGCATTGAAGTCATCTTCAATGTCCTCAGCTTCTTTTCTTTGACTCTGAAGGTTAACTTCCTGTGTACCAATGCTTTCAATTTCACTATCTTCCATAGGAAACGATACAGTATTTTCCCATCTAATGTCCTGAGCAATAGGGAGTAAATGTTTTCTATGGTAAGTGACCATATTTCCCTGCCCATTTGCTGGGGCTAATTGGTATACCGGAATGTTAGGGAGCTGTTTCAATACAATAAAAGGAGTGGATTTCCATTTATACTGTAACTTTTGCTTTCGTGGTAACCCCAGAGCTCTAATCAGCACTCTATCTCCAGGCTTTAAGATGTGTTCCTTAATATGTCGATCAAAATATTCTTTATTTCTGTCACACATTTTCCGGGCAGCCCTTTCAGCGAGTTGATATGCTTCTCGCAATTGTTGACGAAGTTGTCTAACATATTGGCTGTGAGATATCTTTGAACTAGAATTATTGCGAATTCCTAAACAAATATCTATGGGCAATCTGGCCTCCCGACCGAACATGAGGTAATAGGGGGTGTATCCCGTAGTGTCGTTCCGAGTGCAATTATATGCATGCACTAAAGGAGCAATATATTTCCGCCAGTTGGATTTTCTTTTAGAGTCTAATGTGCCCAACATGTTTAATAACGTTCTGTTAAATCGCTCAGGCTGAGGGTCTCCTTGGGGATGATAGGGGGTAGTGCGTGATTTGGTTATACCACAGCAATGACACAGTTCTCGAATTACTTTACTCTCGAATTCTCGACCTTGATCTGAATGAATCCTTGCTGGCAACCCGTAATGTACAAAGAATTTCTCCCACAATGTTCTTGCAACAGTTAGGGCAGTCTGGTTCACAGTTACGTAGGCTTGAGCATACCTTGTAAAATGGTCAGTTACTACCAGAATATGACAGTCTGATCTCCCAGGGCCATCTAAGGTAAGGAAATCGATGCATACTAACTCCATAGGTCCCGTACTGGTGATATTAACTAATGGAACGGTAGATATAGGTAAAGTTTTTCGGAGAATGCAATTCCCACAGGTTCTACAGAATCGTTCTATATCCTGATTCATATGAGCCCAGAAAAAACGATCGGACACCAACCCCTGGGTTTTCTCATATCCAAGGTGGCCATGTTGATCATGCAAGGCTTCTAGCACCATATGTTTATACTTGGTGGGTAATACTATTTGCATTTTAGTACCTCCGTCCTTCTTGATTGTTTTCCGAAATAATACCCCGTTCAGCATAGTTAACTTCCGGTACTGCCTCATCAATATTTGTGCCTTCCTTGGTAATTGAGAGCGATGCAACTGATAATTATGATCTTCGATAATCCGAACAATAGGAAGAACATCGGGGTCATTTCGTTGTTCTTGAGCCAATTGTTCAGAGGTTATTATTCCTAACCCCTGCAGTTCAACCCGTCCTAACCTACAATAGGAAGGTGGAATAGCTATTTCAGAGGCTCCTATATCATATACCGCCGCCACTTCTTGATTTTTGGTGATACTAATATGTTGGCACAGTCCTTTTACTACTCCAGCGGGTACTTCAATCCAATCATAGTCAACTTCGGGAGCTTCAGAGTGTGGCATCCTAGATAAAGCATCAGCATCCTGGTTATTAATACCTGGCCTATATTTGAGAGTGAAGTCATAGTTGGTAAGGGCTGCAAGCCATCGGTGTCCAGTGGCATCAAGTTTAGCGGAGGTCTGTACATAAGTAAGTGGGTTGTTATCCGTCTGTACAATGAATTTCGCGCCATAAAGATAGTCATGTAATTTTTCGCTAACCACCCATTTTAATGCTAGAAATTCCAACTTGTGGACGGGATAATTTCTTTCACTACTAGAAATTCCTCTACTAACATAGGCAATGGGTCTCAACAATTGCTCTTGTTTTTGGTACAACACCCCTCCTAGCCCGTCTAATGAGGCATCTATGTGTACTTCGTAAGGCAAATCAGGTATAGCATATGCCAACACAGGAGATTTAGTGAGGCGATCTTTCAGAGTAACAAAGGCTTTCTCACACTGGTCAGTCCACCTGTTTCCAAACAATTCTCTGGGCTTATGGTAAGACATGTCTACCTCTGATTTCTTTCTTCTGTCTTTATTGACGGGCGGATACCCTCTTGTTAAATCTGTCAATGGTTTAGCGATTTTAGAATAGTGCTCTACGAACTTCCTGTAGTATCCACAGAAACCCAGAAAAGACCTCAGTTCCTTAAGGTTGGTTGGTCGGGGCCATTTCTTCACCGTGGCTACTTTATCGGGATCAGTAGATATCCCTTGCCGACTCACCACATGTCCCAAGTATTTGACTGAAGATCTACACAATTTACATTTTTCGGCTGAAAGTTTTAACCCTCGAGCTCGTAGACGATCTAACACCTTCAGTAATCGTTCATTGTGTTCATCTAGATCTTTTCCGAACACGATGATATCGTCTAGATACACTAATACTTCCCGGTAACACATGTCACCTACAGTTTGTTCCATGGTTCGTTGGAAAGTAGCCGGTGCTCCCTTGATTCCTTGGGGCATCTTTAAGAACTCATAGAACCCAATAGGGCAGATGAAGGCGGTTTTGGCCCTATCCTCCTTACTCATGGGGATCTGATAGTACCCGCATCGTAGATCAAGAACGGAGAACCACTGGCTCCCTTGAAGGCAATCCAATGCCTCGTCTACTTTAGGTACAGTGTACTGATCAGTCACGGTTCTATTGTTAAGAGTACGATAGTCTATACATAGACGAATTTCTCCGGTCTTTTTCCGAGCAACCACAATAGGTGAAGCATACTGACTCTCGGAATCGGCGATGACATTATTCTCCAACAAATTCCTAAGGTGACTCCTGACGTCTTCGAAATCAGCCGGAGCCAATCTCCTGGATCTCTCTCGGAATGGAGTATTATTTGTCAATCTGATATGATGTTCAACACCCGATGCAGTCCCTAGGTCCCAATCACTTTTGGAAAAAACATCTTCCCTTAACATGAGTTGTTCCATTAGCAGTTGTTTTCGAGTCTGATCAATATCACTCCCCTGAAAACACTCTTCCAGATTCAATTGGTTATAATTTCCCTGAGACCCAGTAGACAAAGGGGTAACCATTCGATCAGGATGACTTTCCAAGAAGTTACAGTGAACTGTTTCTGGTTCTATCGATGGTCTCATCCCTTCATTATTTCCTCTGTCTTGTTTATCACACCATTGCTTTAAATTTCTAAACATATTGGTATTAGTACCCACTATAGCGGACAAGTGGCCATTATCCCCAGGGGAATCAGGGCAAATCAGGGCAACCAATGGAATAGACTCATTAGGGGTAATTAATCCAGGTTCCAAAGTAAGTTGTGTAACTATGTACCCCAAATACGGGTACTTCTGTTCACTGAGGCCCCATACTGTAAGACCGCTAAGAGCTTGAATGGGAACAGTTGACAGATTCTCCCGGTACCATGTTTCAAATACAATGGACACTTGTGACCCACTGTCCAACAACACCATACATTCCTGTCCATTTATAAGTGCTTTCACTAATGGTGCATGTCCCATAAGACAGTCTGGAATAGCATCGGACCATTGGGCACTCCCCATAGCATGAACAGTTATTGTTGGGGAGCCTGTGAGGGGTTCACAGAACTCCCGTTGGGGTTTTCCATCTGCTCCTCTCTGGACCGGTGGTAAAACGGCATTCGTCCATTCCTCTCCATACCACTCACGGGGCATTCAAAAGATCTATGCCCTGGTTGTCCACAACTATAACAGAGTATATTCCCACGTCTACCACCTCCCCTGGTCCTTCCTCGGTTTGAGTCTGACGACCAGTAGGGCCTTGATGAAGCTGTACTCTGTAAAGCAATTAACTGGTCTATTTTTTTATTTTGATCTTCCAGTAACTTAATCAATCGGTCATCCATAACAGTGGAGGTGGGGGCAGGTATAGCCGGTAAGATAGCTTTGACTCTCTTAATAGTCTTGTCTCGATTCTCGATTTGTACTTCCTCTATCTTGACCTCCCTCACAAGTTCCGTGAGACTGGGTGCGGGTCCTGACCGTCGGGTACAACGTAGTCTTTGTGCAACTGGATTTAGAGTGAGAGCTCCTTTCAGAAACTGTCGCATTCGTTGGTCATCTACCGCATCCCTAACTATTCCCCCTTTCTCTACAATTTGATAAATCAATCGATCCACTCTATAAATATATTGAGTGAGAGTCTCCCCCGGCTCCTGATAGGTGCGATGTAATCTTGACATCAGATCTCCTACATCTTCCATGGTGCCATAAGAAAAATCCAAAGCTTCTAGATAATCTTTCAGAGTGGCGGTAGATTTACTCCTTCTGGTGGCTTGAATCACTCTCATAGCAGGTCCCCGGAGACTTTCCACTATACGCTGTCGTTTGATATGCTCTGGACATTGCCACTCTTCAGAGTGCTGAATGGCAGCTTCTCTCCAAGTATCATAGGTTTCTTCACCAGCAGGTACAGGGGAAATACCAGAGAAAATCCTAAGTCTCCTATATCCCCCTTCATAATGTAATCTCTCCATCTGACTAACCATTTTATCCATCATGGTTTTCACCCCTTTTCCAGGAGATTCTTCCTTATCCTCTGTTCGATCTTCCCCACTGGGGATATGAAAACAGTCTCCTACAGCAGTGGTATCATTTCCTATATCTTCTCCTGGGGTGGCTGCTTCTTCCATGGTTTCAGGCCATACTAGTTGAACTTTTCGCCCAGGGACATCGTCAACCACCACCATACAGGGTAGTAATGTGTTATCCAAAGGAAGTCTATTACTAAGTAGGATAGCAAAAGTTTCTCCATCTTGTCCTTTCCATCGATCAACCGTACATGGTTGACTAATACCATACAGTTGCACAACAGCCCGAATGACTGCATCATCACTGGCCGATGAAAGTTGTCCAACTAACCCGAAGCTGCATAAGGGTTCCACGCCCTTTTCTTTACACCACCTATAGATATCGGCGTTGGTAACTTCTTCCATGATGTATAGTTTCGGTATTGACCACTGAATCTTGGGTATAGTAGGATCTCAGCAGTGCCTCCAAATGTAACCCTCCTTTGCACCCTAATAATACACTAAAGAGGTTACGATTTCAATTGAACAGAGTGCCTCCACCCAAGCAATAGTTATTCCCCCCAGCAGCTCGCTTGGGAAAGCCTTTACCAGTAATGAGATATACATATACTGTATTCAGAGGGGTAATTGATAAAAGTGTTTGTTTACCTTAATGTCACCTTATTTCTTGCAGGGGCTGTTCTTTCGTTTACCAAAGATGTTCTCCACTTCACCGGTAAGTATTCATTAATATAAATCACCTCATATATGAATATTATTGTTTATTCTCAAAGATGATAATATTTAGTTAACTGAAACAATTCATAACATTACCCTATGCGTTACCATATCATTTCACTATACATAAAAGATTACCGTGCATGCAATACAAAAAAAAAACTAGTTATTACTGAATGTTATAAAGCTAGGTTATGAATCTTTAGTCAGTAACCTTATATTACCCACTGTATATTACCGTTCTCTGTTATGGTATACCATATGGGGACTGTTGGTGCACAGTTGGGGCCCAATTTACTTTCTATCATACATATGCCTTTGACGAGGTATAGGAACTTGAATCTATATCCTTTTCCTGAGTACCAGGTAAGCGGTAGGGACACTTATGTTCTCCAATTTCCTCCTGAGTATCTTGTCTACATCCACTAATAGCAATATATTAGAGCACTATTATATAACGGTTGATATCCGATCTGAGAGTTTCGTGTGGATGGTTAGTCGTCGAAGAAAAGAAATGTTACCAGTAGCCCATATGCCTCTTATGACACTAGAAATTTCCTGGCATACTAAATTCCGTCTATATATAATGTTCCTTTGCTGTTTTATAGCATTCTTTAATCTCGTCCTCGCTATATAATATTCCACCTATATGGAAGATCTCTCGGTTGTTTCAAATTAGCTGTAGAAATGAGAGACCAAAGATGAGGAACATTATCTCAATAATGCCAGGTTTAATAGATCCTCAAGTTAAAGTCTATCTCTGACACTCAACCTTATGGTGGATTTCTCAGTGAGAGGATGCAATATTATAAACTAGTCTGTATGGTGTCGGGGTATACTCCTTTCCTTATCCTTGTTCTCCTCACGCTCTGGTTTTAATATGACATTTTCTATAAAGTGTCACAATGGTGTTTCCCATATAATATTGGTGACCATTAGTCCATTTCCAGAAGATATTTATCCTCGATAATCACCTAATATCAATCAATGCAGGCTCTCCTCCCCCATCTCTGGAGCAAACACCCCTTTCTTGAGGCTCTTCCTAAAAGTCACTCAACTAATACAACTGGCTGCAATTATCTCAGCATTCCTTTTATTCCTTAACGGAGCAGTGTGTCATCGGGCTGCAATTTCCTCAGCATCCCCTTTATTCTTTAACGGAGCAGTGTGTCCTCGCTATATGCAATGTCTCATATAAGCTCTATACGCCAACGCTTCGTTGTAAGCTCTCAAGTTATACTGTACAGCAATAATTCTCTGTAAACAGGGTTACTGAGATAGGGAGTCAGCTTAAGTATATTCTATGATAAGGCACTTGCCTATGCATGGTGAGTCTGCTGCTGAAGAATATATCATATAATACATATTACAGTCAATGTGAGACCGCTGCTGAAGGGGATAATAGGATACACTGTGCTAATTTCCCTTCATTTAGCTGCCCTTCTATGTCTCAGTCTATGCTGGGCAGTATTTGTCCTTATATGGAGGGATAGAATATGCCTCCCACTTCCTCCCTTATGTACTCACTCACGGCTCCGGTTGGTCACACACTCCGTGGCCGCCTCCCTGAAGGCGTACCTTGGGGAAGATTTACCAAGACTGTCCCGTCCTCTCTCCTCTGCAGCTCCGTCAGGGATAGTCAGCTCCTTGAACCCCACCGACGCTCCGTTTCAGGTAAGGTCAATGCGGTCTGTGTACCGCCTAGCAGCTCCGTCCCGTCACTCTCCTCGGACACCCTCCGCTCTATCTCTTTGCCTCGGTGGACGCACGGGTGGGCTCCGACGCCGGACTACACAGCGCCTCCGGTATTTCACCTCAGCCGCACGCAGATCTCCTCAGAGTCTCTCTGTCCTCGCGGCTCTCACTCCCGCTCTCCCTCGAGCTTCCCTTAACGGCTCTCTCAATCCGGGCACATATCAGTCAGCACGAGAGCTTCTGGAAGATTCAATCTACTCCTGCTCGTGCCGACGTACCACAGTACCGTTTAACACATTAATGTTCAATATCCCCGTTCACCACCAACAACCCCCAAATATATATATATATACAGGACAAGGGTTACATCAAACAATGTGAATATATTTCATATATTTACAAAGGCAGTAATTATATAGTATATAGTTCATATATGTACACAAGCATTGGATAACTAGTTTATATATATATAAATATATATAGCTACATATATATATATTTAATGTAAGCCTCAGGGAACAGAGATCATCATGTATCTCCTCTTTAACATTTATTTATTTTTACGGGGCTACACACAGCAGATGCAATATATCTGTGAAAGACGTCTTTCACAGACATATTGCTTGTACACACCTGCAGATCAGCAAAATATATATAGGACAACCAACTGATTGGCTAATATATCTGCCAGTGTGTACCCAGCATCAGCCATACAGCTACCTTATTGCCCTCTTTTACATCTTGGCATGATGTGCTGTTTGGGTACTAGTTTTTTTTAAGTGCCATCCTGTCTGACACTGCAGTGCCACTCTTAGATGGGCCAATTGTTTGTGTAGCTTAGCTTAGTCATACAGCTACCTCATTGCACCTCTTTTTCATCTTTGCATGATGTGCTGTTTGGGGCTTTTTTTTATTTATTTTTATATCTGCCCTCCTGTCTGACACTGCAGTGCCACTCCTAGATGGGCCAATTGTTTGTGTTGCTTAGCTTAGTCATACAGCTACCTCATTGCACCTCTTTTTCATGATGTGTTGTTTGGGGCCTAGTTTTTTTAAGTGCCATCCTGTCTGACACTGCCGTATAAGTCCAGGGGTACTGCTGTATTAGTCCAGGGGTACTGCCGTATAAGTCCACCAATTGTAGAATTTTTGAAAAATGACAGGTGCGTGCAGGAGATGCTGTCAGTGGACTGAAAAATTGCGGGCCACTTTCGACATTCAGCCACTGCATGCCACTACTAGATGGGCCAGGTGGTTGTGTTGCTTTGCAGAGAAAAGAAAGGTGATACTGCGCTCTCTGTGTAACAAAGGGTGACCTGTAAGGGATGTGCAGCTGGGGGCATGGCTGTACTACGTCAGCCCACTGAAGAAGGATTACAAGGAAGAAATGGGAGGTTGCTCCCTGCGCACTACCCAAACAGGAAAAATTAAATAAACTCAATAGTGATAAATTCAAAAAGGTTTATTGCCTGACAAATATATAAGCAAAACAACTATGTTGATTTGGCAGTTGCCTATGCTATTGAAAAACAGTCATGAAGGGCTGTGAAATATATATATATATATATATATATATGAATTCTATAAATTATTATATGGGGGGATTTGAATGATGGTGTACAATCCTAGTACCGGTACACTAGACAAACGTACATATATATCAAAGACAAAGACAAAGCACAAACATACATAAATTAAAAACAGCTTCAATGCTGAGCAGAGTGAAGCGCTACTGCGTCTTACTCTCATCTGCCGTGGTGATTGAAGTGCTTATGGGCTGTTATATATTGTCACTTAAAAGTCCAATTCCTGGGATAAGTCCATATGATCACTGCGTCCTATTCATGCAAAAAGTCATGTGCGGCAATAAGTGGAACCTATGGATATGTCCCCCGTCCAAGGAGGGTTCCGGCTGCTCCGTTGGGAGTGAGGCAGGGGTGAATTTCTTACCTCCTCCGTGGTGTGTCCGGAATACCCAGGGTGTCTCTTGGTGGTGGGCGTCCTACTCTGGGGGAGATGGTGATGTCTGCCGGCAGACATCCTCACAGCGCGCCGTAGACGTCTAGCGTCGCTGTCAGGGGATAAGGTCAATCGGTAATTGACGCGTTTCATCTGAAAGGCTTAGTCAGGATGTCCGATATGTTGATCTCCTCTCCCCGTTTAAAGGGTATTCATGCGTTCCACCTGTTGGTCACTTCCAGATCTTTGCGTTCCAAATGTTCATTGCGGTATTGCTTTTAATGATCCTTCCAGATTTCTATAGGGAACATTGATCCTAAACATTATAGCACAAAATGGATTCTATTCCCATCAAGTTTTGTAATCTCAGATATTACGTTCACTATAAAATATCCAATACTAGTGAAAATATATGTACAATCAAAATTGATAAACGGCTAATAAAATTAAAAATATATAATTAATACTTATCATATGTGATATATTATACCACATGGAACGTATAACGTAAGACATAAAACATATAACCTAAAACAGGTGTTGGGTATTGGTAAAAAATAATAATATTAAGTTTAAATGTAACCCAGTTAAAATCATAGTTGAGAGACACCCAATACAATTGTATCTTCCTAAAAAATATATATAAATTATATATAAATATACTATAACATGGTATAATGGTTATAAATATTAGATATTAGATAACTTTTCACTTACATAAAAGCTGCATCTCTAATATTAAAAATTACACTATTCTAAATAGTGATGAGCGGGTTCGGTTCCTCGGAATCCGAACCCCCCCAAACTTCACCCATTTTACACGGGTCCGAGGCATACTCGGATACTCCAGTATTGCTCGGTTAACCCGAGCGTGCCCGAACGTCATCATCCCGCTGTCGGATTCTCGCGAGATTCGGATTCTATATAAGGAGCCGCGCGTCGCCGCCATTTTTCACTCGTGCATTGGAAATGATAGTGAGAGGACGTGGCTGGCGTCCTCTCACTTTGTTTCAGAACTTTCAGGGGGCTGCAAATATCTTTATTCTGGGGACCAGCAGTATTATAGGAGGAGTACAGTGCAGAGTTTTGCTGACCAGGCAGTGACCACCAGTATTATACGTTCTCTGCTTGAAAAACGCTCCATATCTGTGCTCAGTGTGCTGCATATATCTGTGCTCACACTGCTTTATTGTGGGGACTGGGGACCAGCGGTATTATATAGGAGGAGTACAGTGCAGAGTTTTGCTGACCAGTGACCACCAGTATTATACGTTCTCTGCCTGAAAAACGCTCCATATCTGTGCTCAGTGTGCTGCATATATCTGTGCTCACACTGCTTTATTGTGGGGACTGGGGACCACCAGTATTATATAGGAGGAGTACAGTGCAGAGTTTTGCTGACCAGTGACCAGTGACCACCAGTATTATACGTTCTCTGCCTGAAAAACGCTCCATATCTGTACTCAGTGTGCTGCATATATCTGTGCTCACACTGCTTTATTGTGGGGACTGGGGACCAGCAGTATTATATAGGAGGAGTACAGTGCAGAGTTTTGCTGACCAGTGACCACCAGTATTATACGTTCTCTGCCTAAAAAACGCTCCATATCTGTGCTGCGTTGTAGTATAAAGTAGGAGTACAGTGCATAAATTTGCTGACCACCAGTATATAATATATAGGAGTACGGTACAGAAGGCCACTGCTCTACCTACCTCTGTGTCGTCAAGTATACTATCCATCCATACCTGTGGTGCATTTCAGTTTTGCACAGTTTGCTGACCACCAGTATATATAGCAGTACGGTACAGAAGGCCACTGCTCTACCTACCTCTGTGTCGTCAAGTATACTATCGATCCATACCTGTGGTGCATTTCAGTTTTGCACAGTTTGCTGACCACCAGTATAACTATATATATATATATATATAGCAGTACGGTACAGTAGTCCACTGCTCTACCTACCTCTGTGTCGTCAAGTATTCTATCCATCCATACCTGTGGTGCATTTCAGTTTTGCAGTTTGCTGACCACCAGTATATACTATATAGCAGTACGGTACAGAAGGCCACTGCTCTACCTACCTCTGTGTCGTCAAGTATACTATCCATCCATACCTGTGGTGCATTTCAGTTTTGCACAGTTTGCTGACCACCAGTATAACTATATATATAGCAGTACGGTACAGTAGTCCACTGCTCTACCTACCTTTGTGTCGTCAAGTATACTATCCATCCATACCTGTGGTGCATTTCAGTTTTGCACAGTTTGCTGACCACCAGTATATACTATATAGCAGTACGGTACAGAAGGCCACTGCTCTACCTACCTCTGTGTCGTCAAGTATACTATCCATCCATACCTGTGGTGCATTTCAGTTGTGCGCAGTATATATAGTAGTAGGCCATTGCTATTGATATATTACTGGCATATAATTCCACACATTAAAAAATGGAGAACAAAAATGTGGAGGGTAAAATAGGGAAAGATCAAGATCCACTTCCACCTCGTGCTGAAGCTGCTGCCACTAGTCATGGCCGAGACGATGAAATGCCATCAACGTCGTCTGCCAAGGCCGATGCCCAATGTCATAGTAGAGAGCATGTAAAATCCAAAAAAATAAAGCTCAGTAAAATGACCCAAAAATCTAAATCAAAATCGTCTGAGGAGAAGCGTAAACTTGCCAATGTGCCATTTACGACACGGAGTGGCAAGGAACGGCTGAGGGCCTGGCCTATGTTCATGGCTAGTGGTTCAGCTTCACATGAGGATGGAAGCACTCATCCTCCTGCTAGAAAACTTAAAAGAGTTAAGATGGCAAAAGCACAGCAAAGAACTGTGCGTTCTTCTAAATCACAAATCCCCAAGGAGAGTCCAATTGTGTCGGTTGCGATGCCTGACCTTCCCAACACTGGACGTGAAGAGGTGGCGCCTACCACCATTTGCACGCCCCCTGCATGTGCTGGAAGGAGCACCCGCAGTCCAGTTCCTGATAGTCAAATTGAAGATGTCAATGTTGAAGTACACCAGGATGAGGATATGAGTGTTGCTGGCACTGGGGAGGAAATTGACAAGGAGCATTCTGATGGTGAGGTGGTTTGTTTAAGTCAGGCACCTCTTTTTTTCTTTGCATCATGTGCTGTTTGTGGACTATTTTTTAAATCTGCCATCCTGTCTGACACTGCACTGCCACTCCTAGATGGGCCAGGTGTTTGTGTCGGCCACTTGGGTCGCTTAGTTTAGTCACACAGCTACCTCATTGCGCCTCTTTTTTTCTTTGCACCATGTGCTGTTTGGGGACTATTTTTTTGAAGTTCCATCCTGCCTGACACTGCAGTGCCACTCCTAGATGGGCCAGGTGTTTGTGTCGGCCACTTGGGTCGCTTATCTTAGTCATCCAGCGACCTCGGTGCAAATTTTAGGACTAAAATTAATATTGTGAGTAGTGATGAGCGGGTTCGGTTCCTCGGAATCCGAACCCCCCCGAACTTCAGCCTTTTTACACTGGTCCGAGGCAGGTTCGAACCTTCCCGCCTTGCTCGGCTAACCCGAGCGCGCCCGAACGTCATCATCCCGCTGTCGGATTCTCGCGAGGCTCGAATTCTATCGCGAGACTCGGATTCTATATAAGGAGCCGCGCGTCGCCGCCATTTTCACACGTGCATTGAGATTGATAGGGAGAGGACGTGGCTGGCGTCCTCTCCGTTTATAGAGAAGAGAGTAGAGAGTTAGAGACACTATTTAGTATTTACTAATTTTGGGGAGCATATTAGGACTGGAGTACTACTACTTGCTGATAGTGTGACCATTGACCACCAGTTTAATTAATCCGTTCTCTGCCTGAAAAAAAACGATACACAGTGTGACACAGTCACATACCATATCTGTGCTCAGCCTCAGTGTGCTGCATCATCATATGTAATACTGTGCTGAGTGCTCACTGCTCACACAGCTTAATTGTGGGGGAGACTGGGGAGCAGTTAGAGCAGGAGTACATAAATAATATATTTTAAGTACAGTGCACACTTTTGCTGCCAGAGTGCCACACTGCCAGTGTGACTGACCAGTGACCACACTGACCACCAGTATATTGTGATTGTCTGCTTAGGACGGAGTACTACTTGCTGATAGTTTGACCAGTGACCAGTGACCACCACCAGTTTAATTAATCCGTTCTCTGCCTGAAAAAAAAACGATACACAGTGTGACACAGTCACATACCATATCTGTGCTCAGCCCAGTGTGCTGCATCATATGTAATACTGTATATCATTATCTGACTGTGCTGAGTGCTCACTGCTCACACAGCTTAATTGTGGGGGAGACTGGGGAGCAGTTATAGCAGGAGTACATATTTTAAGTACAGTGCACACTTTTGCTGCCAGAGTGCCACTGCCAGTGTGACTGACCAGTGACCACTGACCACCAGTATATTGTGATTGTCTGCTGACCACCAGTATATTGTGATTGTCTGCCTGAAAAAGTTAAACACTCGTCGTGTGGTGTTTTTATAAACGCATTCTGCAGACAGTGTCCAGCAGGTCCGTCATTACATAATATATACCTGTCCGGCTGCAGTACTAGTGTGATATATATATATATATATATATATTTTAATTTTATCTCATTATCATCCAGTCTATATTAGCAGCAGACACAGTACGGTAGTCCACGGCTGTAGCTACCTCTGTGTCGGCAGTCGCTCGTCCATCCATAATTGTATACCACCTACCCGTGGTTTTTTTTTCTATCTTCTTGATACTAGTAGCTTACTTTAGGAGTCTGCAGTGCTGACAGACAGTGTCCAGCAGGTCCGTCATTACATAATATATATACCTGTCCGGCTGCAGTACTAGTGTGATATATATATATATTTTATTTTTATCTCATTATCATCCAGTCTATATTAGCAGCAGACACAGTATGGTAGTCCACGGCTGTAGCTACCTCTGTGTCGGCAGTCGCTCGTCCATCCATAATTGTATACCACCTACCCGTGGTTTTTTTTTCTATCTTCTTGATACTAGTAGCTTACTTTAGGAGTCTGTAGTGCTGAGAGACAGTGTCCAGCAGGTCCGTCATTACATAATATATATACCTGTCCGGCTGCAGTACTAGTGTGATATATATATATATATATATATATATTTTATTTTTATCTCATTATCATCCAGTCTATATTAGCAGCAGCCACAGTACGGTAGTCCACGGCTGTAGCTACCTCTGTGTCGGCAGTCGCTCGTCCATCCATAAGTATACTAGTATCCATCCATCTCCATTGTTTACCTGAGGTGCCTTTTAGTTGTGCCTATTAAAATATGGAGAACAAAAATGTTGAGGTTCCAAAAATAGGGAAAGATCAAGATCGACTTCCACCTCTTGCTGAAGCTGCTGCCACTAGTCATGGCCGAGACGATGAAATTCCATCAACGTCGTCTGCCAAGGCCGATGCCCAATGTCATAGTACAGAGCATGTAAAATCCAAAACACCAAATATCAGTAAAAAAAGGACTCAAAAATCTAAAATAAAATTGTCGGAGAAGCGTAAACTTGCCAATATGCCATTTACCACACGGAGTGGCAAGGAACGGCTGAGGGCCTGGCCTATGTTCATGGCTAGTGGTTCAGCTTCACATGAGGATGGAAGCACTCAGCCTCTCGCTAGAAAAATGAAAAGACTCAAGCTGGCAAAAGCACAGCAAAGAACTGTGCGTTCTTCGAAATCCCAAATCCACAAGGAGAGTCCAATTGTGTCGGTTGCGATGCCTGACCTTCCCAACACTGGACGTGAAGAGCATGCGCCTTCCACCATTTGCACGCCCCCTGCAAGTGCTGGAAGGAGCACCCGCAGTCCAGTTCCTGATAGTCAGATTGAAGATGTCAGTGTTGAAGTACACCAGGATGAGGAGGATATGGGTGTTGCTGGCGCTGGGGAGGAAATTGACAAGGAGGATTCTGATGGTGAGGTGGTTTGTTTAAGTCAGGCACCCGGGGAGACACCTGTTGTCCGTGGGAGGAATAGGGCCATTGACATGCCTGGTGAAAATACCAAAAAAATCAGCTCTTCGGTGTGGAAGTATTTCAACAGAAATGCGGACAACATTTGTCAAGCCATGTGTTGCCTTTGTCAAGCTGTAATAAGTAGGGGTAAGGACGTTAACCACCTCGGAACATCCTCCCTTATACGTCACCTGCAGCGCATTCATAATAAGTCAGTGACAAGTTCAAAAACTTTGGGCGACAGCGGAAGCAGTCCACTGACCAGTAAATCCCTTCCTCTTGTAACCAAGCTCACGCAAACCACCCCACCAACTCCCACAGTGTCAATTTCCTCCTTCCCCAGGAATGCCAATAGTCCTGCAGGCCATATCACTGGCAATTCTGACGAGTCCTCTCCTGCCTGGGATTCCTCCGATGCATCCTTGCGTGTAACGCCTACTGCTGCTGGCGCTGCTGTTGCTGCTGGGTGTCGATGGTCATCCCAGAGGGGAAGTCGTAAGACCACTTTTACTACTTCCACCAAGCAATTGACTGTCCAACAGTCCTTTGCGAGGAAGATGAAATATCACAGCAGTCATCCTGCTGCAAAGCGGATAACTGAGGCCTTGGCATCCTGGGTGGTGAGAAACGTGGTTCCGGTATCCATCATTACTGCAGAGCCAACTAGAGACTTGTTGGAGGTACTCTGTCCCCGGTACCAAATACCATCTAGGTTCCATTTCTCTAGGCAGGCGATACCGAAAATGTACACAGACCTCAGAAAAAGAGTCACCAGTGTCCTAAAAAATGCAGCTGTACCCAATGTCCACTTAACCACGGACATGTGGACAAGTGGAGCAGGGCAGGGTCAGGACTATATGACTGTGACAGCCCACTGGGTAGATGTATGGACTCCCGCCGCAAGAACAGCAGCGGCGGCACCAGTAGCAGCATCTCGCAAACGCCAACTCTTTCCTAGGCAGGCTACGCTTTGTATCACCGGTTTCCAGAATACGCACACAGCTGAAAACCTCTTACGGCAACTGAGGAAGATCATCGCGGAATGGCTTACCCCAATTGGACTCTCCTGTGGATTTGTGGCATCGGACAACGTCAGCAATATTGTGTGTGCATTAAATATGGGCAAATTCCAGCACGTCCCATGTTTTGCACATACCTTGAATTTGGTGGTGCAGAATTATTTAAAAAACGAGAGGGGCGTGCAAGAGATGCTGTTGGTGGCCAGAAGAATTGCGGGACACTTTCGGCGTACAGGCACCACGTACAGAAGACTGGAGCACCACCAAAAACGCCTGAACCTGCCCTGCCATCATCTAAAGCAAGAAGTGGTAACGAGGTGGAATTCAACCCTCTATATGCTTCAGAGGTTGGAGGAGCAGCAAAAGGCCATTCAAGCCTATACAATTGAGCACGATATAGGAGGTGGAATGCACCTGTCTCAAGCGCAGTGGAGAATGATTTCAACGTTGTGCAAGGTTCTGCTGCCCTTTGAACTTGCCACACGTGAAGTCAGTTCAGACACTGCCAGCCTGAGTCAGGTCATTCCCCTCATCAGGCTTTTGCAGAAGAAGCTGGAGACATTGAAGGAGGAGCTAGCACAGAGCGATTCCGCTAGGCATGTGGGACTTGTGGATGGAGCCCTTAATTCGCTTAACAAGGATTCACTGGTGGTCAATCTGTTGAAATCAGAGCACTACATTTTGGCCACCGTGCTCGATCCTAGATTTAAAACCTACCTTGGATCTCTCTTTCCGGCAGACACAAGTCTGCTGGGGTTCAAAGACCTGCTGGTGAGAAAATTGTCAAGTCAAGCGGAACGCGACCTGTCAACATCTCCTCCTTCACATTCTCCCGCAACTGGGGGTGCGAGGAAAAGGCTCAGAATTCCGAGCCCACCCGCTGGCGGTGATGCAGGGCAGTCTGGAGCGACTGCTGATGCTGACATCTGGTCCGGACTGAAAGACCTGCCAACGATTACGGACATGTCGTCTACTGGCACTGCATATGATTCTCTCCCCATTGAAAGAATGGTGGAGGATTATATGAGTGACCGCATCCAAGTAGGCACGTCAGACAGTCCGTACTTATACTGGCAGGAAAAAGAGGCAATTTGGAGGCCCTTGCACAAACTGGCTTTATTCTACCTAAGTTGCCCTCCCACAAGTGTGTACTCCGAAAGAGTGTTTAGTGCCGCCGCTCACCTTGTCAGCAATCGGCGTACGAGGTTACTTCCAGAAAATGTGGAGAAGATGATGTTCATTAAAATGAATTATAATCAATTCCTCCGTGGAGACAGTGACCAGCAGCAATTGCCTCCACAAAGTACACAGGGAGCTGAGATGGTGGATTCCAGTGGGGACGAATTAATAATCTGTGAGGAGGGGGATGTACACGGTGATATATCGGAGGATGATGATGAGGTGGACATCTTGCCTCTGTAGAGCCAGTTTGTGCAAGGAGAGATTAATTGCTTCTTTTTTGGTGGGGGTCCAAACCAACCCGTCATTTCAGTCACAGTCGTGTGGCAGACCCTGTCACTGAAATGATGGGTTGGTTAAAGTGTGCATGTCCTGTTTATACAACATAAGGGTGGGTGGGAGGGCCCAAGGACAATTCCATCTTGCACCTCTTTTTTCTTTCATTTTTCTTTGCGTCATGTGCTGTTTGGGGAGTGTTTTTTGGAAGGGCCATCCTGCGTGACACTGCAGTGCCACTCCTAGATGGGCCAGGTGTTTGTGTCGGCCACTAGGGTCGCTTAGCTTACTCACACAGCTACCTCATTGCGCCTCTTTTTTTCTTTGCGTCATGTGCTGTTTGGGGAGTGTTTTTTGGAAGGGCCATCCTGCGTGACACTGCAGTGCCACTCCTAGATGGGCCAGGTGTTTGTGTCGGCCACTAGGGTCGCTTAGCTTACTCACACAGCTACCTCATTGCGCCTCTTTTTTTCTTTGCGTCATGTGCTGTTTGGGGAGTGTTTTTTGGAAGGGCCATCCTGCGTGACACTGCAGTGCCACTCCTAGATGGGCCAGGTGTTTGTGTCGGCCACTAGGGTCGCTTAGCTTACTCACACAGCTACCTCATTGCGCCTCTTTTTTTCTTTGCGTCATGTGCTGTTTGGGGAGTGTTTTTTGGAAGGGCCATCCTGCGTGACACTGCAGTGCCACTCCTAGATGGGCCAGGTGTTTGTGTCGGCCACTAGGGTCGCTTATCTTACTCACACAGCTACCTCATTGCGCCTCTTTTTTTCTTTGCGTCATGTGCTGTTTGGGGAGTGTTTTTTGGAAGGGCCATCCTGCGTGACACTGCAGTGCCACTCCTAGATTGGCCAGGTGTTTGTGTCGGCCACTAGGGTCGCTTAGCTTACTCACACAGCTACCTCATTGCGCGTCTTTTTTTCTTTGCGTCATGTGCTGTTTGGGGAGTATTTTTTGGAAGGGCCATCCTGCGTGACACTGCAGTGCCACACCTAGATGGGCCAGGTGTTTGTGTCGGCCACTAGGGTTGCTTAGCTTACTCACACAGCTACCTCATTGCGCCTCTTTTTTTCTTTGCGTCATGTGCTGTTTGGGGAGTGTTTTTTGGAAGGGCCATCCTGCGTGACACTGCAGTGCCACTCCTAGATGGGCCAGGTGTTTGTGTCGGCCACTAGGGTCGCTTATCTTACTCACACAGCTACCTCATTGCGCCTCTTTTTTTCTTTGCGTCATGTGCTGTTTGGGGAGTGTTTTTTGGAAGGGCCATCCTGCGTGACACTGCAGTGCCACTCCTAGATGGGCCAGGTGTTTGTGTCGGCCACTAGGGTCGCTTATCTTACTCACACAGCTACCTCATTGCGCCTCTTTTTTTCTTTGCGTCATGTGCTGTTTGGGGAGTGTTTTTTGGAAGGGTCATCCTGCGTGACACTGCAGTGACACTCCTAGATGGGCCAGGTGTTTGTGTCGGCCACTTGGGTCGCTTAGCTTAGTCATCCAGCGACCTCGGTGCAAATTTTAGGACTAAAAATAATATTGTGAGGTGTGAGGTGTTCAGAATAGACTGAAAATGAGTGGAAATTATGGTTTTTGAGGTTAATAATACCTTGGGATCAAAATGACCCCCAAATTCTATGATTTAAGCTGTTTTTTAGGGTTTTTTGAAAAAAACACCCGAATCCAAAACACACCCGAATCCGACAAAAAAAATTCGGTGAGGTTTTGCCAAAACGCGGTCGAACCCAAAACACGGCCGCGGAACCGAACCCAAAACCAAAACACAAAACCCGAAAAATTTCAAGTGCACATCTCTAATTGTGAGGTGTGAGGTGTTCAGAATAGACTGAAAATGAGTGTAAATTATGGTTATTGAGGTTAATAATACTATGGGATCAAAATGACCCCCAAATTCTATGATTTAAGCTGTTTTTGAGGGTTTCTTGTAAAAAAACACCCGAATCCAAAACACACCCGAATCCGACAAAATATTTTCTGGGAGGTTTTGCCAAAACGCGTCCGAATCCAAAACACGGCCGCGGAACCGAATCCAAAACCAAAACACAAAACCCGAAAAATGTCCGGTGCACATCACTAATTCTAAAGGTGTATAGTTCTAGCCCAAGATTGGAAACTGCGATGAATGCGGAACATGATCCCAACTGTAATCTATGGAAGATGTGTACTTACTATAAAAAGGGTTTTATCTCAAAATCAATATTGAGTCCTTTCGGGGCAAGGGTGCTCATTTCATATATGCGTTTGGTTTCTTCCTTTATTAACAAATCTTCTAGGTTGCCACCCCTCCATGGTACAGTGACTTTCTTAAGTCCTATAAACTGTAGTGCATGTTGATTCCCATCATGTTTCTCCTGAAAGTGGAGTGGTTTGCTATGGTCTTTTTTCTTATTTTTTATATTGCACAAATGTTCTTGTACCCTTATATGGAGCATGAATAGGACACGGTGATCATATGGACTAATCCCAGGAATTGGACTATTAAGTGTCAATATATAACAGCCCACAAGCACTTCAATCACCACGGCAGATGAGAGTAAGACGCAGTAGCGCTTCACTCTGCTCAGCATTGAAGTTGTTTTTATATATGTTTGTGCTTTGTCTTTGTGGTTGTGTCGCTTAGCTTAGTCATACAGCTACCTCATTGCACCTCTTCTACAGCTTTTCATGAGGTGCTGTTTGGGGCCTAGTTTTTGAAAAGTGCCATCCTGTCTGCCACTGCAGTGCCACTCCTAGATGGGCCAGGTGTTTGTGCCGCACACTTGTGTCGCTTAGCTTAGTCATACAGCCTCCTCGGTGCAACCTTTTGGCCTAAAAACAATATTGTGAGGTGTGAGGTGTTCAGAATAGACTGGAAATGAGTGGAAATGATTGTTATTGAGGTTAATAATACTGTAGGATCAAAATTACTCCCAAATTCTGTGATTTTAGCCGTCTTTATGTTTTTTTAAAAAATCATCCAGATCCAAAACCAAAACCTGAAAAGGTGGTTTTGGCAAAACCAATTCAAAACCAAAACATGAGCGGGGAATTAGAACCAAAACACGAAAAGTGCCCGCCGCACATTTCTAATTTTATATATATATATATATATATATATATATATGGGTGGTCTTCTGTATGCCGAATGTCGGGATACCGGCGCACAGTATACCGGCGTTGGAATCCCGACACCCGGCATACCGACAACTATTCTCCCTCGTGGGGGTCCACGACCCCCCTGGAGGGAGAATAAAATAGTGTGGCGCGTGTAGCGCGCCACCGAGCCCGCAAGGGGCTCCTTTGCGCTCGCCACGCTGTCGGTATGCCGGCGGTCGGGCTCCCGACGCCGGTATGCTGGTCGCCGGGAGCCCGAGCGCCGGCATACCGTACGACACCCATATATATATACACACACACGCACGCGCGCGCACACACACACACACATCTTTCTTGGGTACAAGTTCAAGGGGGGAGGGGGCAGGTGAGCCCCAGAGGCAGAAGTGTACCGGGCCCCAGGATTTCTGTTGCCGGCCCTGCATCTATGCACCCTCATTGAACTTTACCTACATGAGAATACCTGATACTGTACATACCAGCAGAGCAGTAATTAGAGATTTTGGTGCCCTTGGCCAGAAGAACATTCCCTTACATAACATTCCCAAGACGCTGGATTTGGACACCAATCCTCTTTGTCAGTTACATGGGGATAGATGTACGAAGCGGCGATATGAGGGAAGGTGGTCTCAGTACACATTAGGTGGCAGTGTGTGCTCAGTGAGATAGCATGCTGATATGCAGGGCAATGTAAGACTGGTCAGTGAGACGGACCGTTCCGACACCTTCTGCTATCAATTTCAACAGATGCTGTTGTTGCCCATACACCACTGCCAGGGACAAGTCTGTCCCTGGCTGAGGTGGCTGCCAGCTCCGGGCGAGGTCTGGCGCATGCCCAGAGGAGTCGGCTAGGTGAAGAGACGCAGCGCATCAGCACTAAGCTGAGGGTATCGCCAGAGGGGCCAGTTTTCACTCCCCTGCTACAGCAGTCAAGATGGTTATACATCTTGTCGATGTAAATTAACTTCCTGCTTCGCCTCGGTAATGAGGCAAAGCAGGAAGTGCTATAGCGGCATAATACGTGCCGCTATAATACATCTGCCCCGTGGGGCCATGTCACGGCTGAGATTGTTTGTGAACCCGGACTAGTACTGGACCCTAGGTTTGGTCTTGAGCGCAGTGGACAGAATCGGGCTGGCTTTATGAATGATCTGCTCATCCAGACGTGGTAGTCAGGCAGTATACGCTATGAGAAAAGTTGACCAGCTATGTGTACTGGAACACTGGTGATAGGAGCCACCAGTGCAATGGGTAGCTGGGTTGTCACCTAATGGAGCGTCACGTGAGGACTGGTGAGTTGACGGAATTCTGGGAGGATCAGTAATGCAGGAAAGTCATAGGTCACTGGCTGGAACCAGTGTGATAGTTGTCGACGAGGCTGAGGACAACAGCAATGACTGTAGATGAAGCTGAGAACGTCGGCAATACTTGTAGACAAAGCTGAGGATGTCAGCAATACTTGTAGACGAAGCTGAGGATGTCAGCAATAACTGTAAATGAAGCCGAGGATGTCGGCAGTGCTTGTAGACAAAGCTGAGGATGTCAGCAATACTTGTAACCAAAGCTGAGGACTTCAGCAATACTTGTACATGGAGCCGAGGACATCAGCAATGCTTGTAGACGAAGCTGAGGACATCAGCAACACTTGTAGATTAAGCCGAGGATGTTGGTAATGCTTGTAACGGAAGCTGAGGACATCAGTAATACTTGTACCGGAAGCTGAGGACGTCAGCAATATTTGTAAACGAAGCTGAGGACATCAGCAATACTTGTAGATGAAACCGAGTAAGTCGGCACTGCTTGTAATGGAAGCTGAGGATATCAGCAATACTTGTAATGGATGCTGAGGACGTCAGCAATAATGGTAGACGAAGCTGAGGATGTCGGCAACACGGGTTTCCAGATGCTGGGCAGGTAAGGTAGCGCAATGGAGTTTCCGAATGCTGTGCAGTGTCGGTACTGCTGGTTTCCCAGTAGCTGCAATGGTTCTGCACAATGGATACTGCGACAGCAGTGGCAGGTTTTCCAGATACTATAGTGCGCAGCGGTGAACTGGAAGCTGGCAAGAACCAGCAGCATCTCTAAAGCCGCAAGGGATATTGGGTAGTCCTTCTGGAACACTGGAGGACTTCCAGTCAGTCTGGAGATGCCAGGATGTAGTTGCAGCGATGGCCCTTCAAATCATCCAGGGAGTCAGGCAGTGCATGGGATGGTAACTTGCACAGAGTCTATTACCAGCAGGAGATTCTGGAGCTCACTCCAGGCTGAGAGACACCAAAGCACTGACAGCTTGCTAGTGCTTGAGACCTGGAACTTATACCCAGTGCTTACAGCTGAGTGGATGAGTGGCTCACATGATGCGGAAGTGAATCCGGATTGGACCCTGGAAGGTCAGCTGACCTGGAACTGTCATTGCAACGTCCATAGCTAGTTTTGGAGGGAACTCCGGCGTGGTGTGTGCATATACAGGCAATAATGGCCACAGGTCCTGAGAGCTCAAGAAGGTATATCTGGTAACCACTGGACTTGTGGATGCTGGCACGGAAGTATAGGACAGCATGAGAATCCTCAATGATTGCTATACAGGCACACTATGCAGAGACTTGCTGAGTTCTGAATTCACACAGAAGGTTAATCAATACAGATGCACTCATTAGCAGAGAGTGAGCTCAGCACACCGAGAACTCATGATACTGGTGAGCTGTTTGTCCCAGCCAGCAGAAAACATGCAGGTTACAGGACTGATGGCAGAGGTGAGTCACCAAATGATATGATTTTAGTCAGGATTGTGACAGGCCAGATGTACAAAGCCTTGAACAGTGATAAAGTGGAGCTATAAAGTGCCAACCAAACATCTCCTAACTGTCATTTTTCAAACATATGACCTGATTTATCAATGAGTGATAAATTTCACTGTGAGTGATAAATTGCACCAGCCAATCCGCTACTAACTGTCATCTTTCAAACCCAGCCTGTGACATGGAAGTTAGGAGCTGATTGGCTCACAGTGAAATGTAAAACTCATTGATAAATAAGGGCAATAGTCTGTAACATGGCAGTTAGAAGCTGATAGGCTGGTACTTTATCACTCTCCTCGTTATCACTTATCAAGGCTTAGTACATCTGGCCCATTATCCTTTATTTTAAATTATTTTAAATTACAAATTTTTAGCAGTTATAGCCATTTCAAATACTGTCATACGTAGGATTCAAACCCATGAACCTCCATATTGCAGTCAGACACCTTACTCATGGAGCAATTTGCTCCTGTATGGGAAGTATGAGAGTATTTTGAAATGTGTGCCTTAAATAAAGGAGTGTGTGACTGAAGGTGCTAAGGGATGTGAGGGGGAAATGGGGACGGCCAGGTGATCCCAATGATTAAAGAAGAGGAATTTGCAAGTGAGATTGATTAAAAGCAAAAATTGACAGGTGCTGCAGAATAGCGCATGTTGCACCACCCTAGTTATGGCTCAGCGTCCCGGTTCAATCTCTTTAGGTGACTGTGTAGATGAGACTAAAATGCATGGAACTCTGCTATTTCCGTACTTACATGCAAGCATTTCTGGAACACGTGCACTGTGAACACATGCTTGTATTAATTAACAGACCCATTTTTTGTGGGGGGGTTTTGCTCAAACTCTGAGTTTGGCAGCCATCTGTGGGTTCATAAGTGACGAACCACATTTTCTTTCAGAGACAGAGACAGTCTTGTTTCCATTTCTGCATCGGATGCAGGCTACCCGCATCCATGATTGGAGCAGAAAGACATGTGCGGCAGCTCCTCAGAGAGCTCTGATCAGAAGAGTTCTCTGCACTAGATATAGATGACCATGAGTGCTGCTGAGAGTTACACAGGAGTAATACATACATATTTCCAGCGGACAGGATCCCGACTGTCAATATCCAAACAGCGGCATCCCGCCCGCCAGAATGCCAGCAGCGGTGTTCGCCACAGGTTATAGCTTCTGTGCGCTAGGATTCCGGCTGTTGGCATTGCGGCTGTCTGGATTCCGGCATTGGAATTCTGACCGCCGGGATCCTGACAGCCGGCAAATTAACTGAATCCCGCTCATGTGCATGCCCAGCAGCAGCTCCATTCACATGCCATCTGATTCGGACTCAGCCAACCGCCTCATCATCCAGTCCTCAGCTCTTTGTCTAAATATACTTGCTGTATATATATATATATATATATATATAAAGTGAAAAAATGACAGCACTCAAAGCCACAGTCATAAATGTAAGGGTGGCCCTGAGGAAGACCTGTGTCGGTCGAAACAGCTGTCGGGCTGTACCTGTTTGTACACCTGTTGCCTTAACATGGAATAAATCTTCATCTTTTTTTCATCAAAATCGTGAGTGCTGGCTTGTTCTGCTTTTTCCTTGGTGTTGGATTGAGTGCCTTTATATATATATATAAATATATATATATATATATATATATATATATATATATATATACTGTGTGTATGTATGCTGTGTGTATGTAGGTAGCAAATACTGGGCGCTGACAATAATTTCAATGATGTTGAATATCAATGATTAGGACTGCTGCTTCACCCTGAGGTCACTGCCAACCTCACAAACAATTGCAGAAAGATATATACAAAATAGTGAAGCGCTGTCCAAATCAATATATATTTAAAACATGTAACATTTATTTAACAATTACAAGACAAACATGAATCACACGGCCGGTGTTTATTCTATTATCACTTAAAACATATATAATATATATATTGTATAATGTAGCCACTCCGGGATATTTATGCTTAATTGGTGGACTAAATGTTAGTAGCCATTAGCATGCCATAATGGAGAGCAGAGAAAGTTTAAAAGCATGAAACTCTTTCAGCTGATAATTTGATTACAATTCAAAGCTTGAAGTTTGTTAGTAGCAAGCGTATTAATGCAGGAATCCCCTTGCTCAATTGTAACAACTGCAGACAGCTTTTGGTATAATTATGTACTAATCAGTCCAGCGTGGCCACGCTAAACAAACAGCAACTCGGCGTGTCTTCAGACCTGGATATGGTTAACCGGGGTGACGTCTCACTCCTTGTGCTCCTGACAGGTCCTCACGCTTGCGGTGCTGGTTGTGAGCAACAATTGATTCCAGCCGAGGATGGCACTCCTCTAATGCGTTTCCCCGCCTTTGTGCAGCTCGGCGGCTTCTTCAGAGAGAATAAATGAATGAATGGTGCTGTCTTACACCGCTCTGTATTTAACGGAAACCAGGAACCTCCCTCTCTTTCCTGTTTCCGTAAATCGCGCATGCGCACTCCGTGCGTTCCAATCATGCGTTCCATCATACGTTTTAGTGGTTGTTAAAGTATCATTTATTGTTTATATCCACCAATCTCGTATTTTGCCCGTTAATATATATTTCTTGTGTGGCATTAATTAAAAAGCAAGCATAAATAAGCTGTACACACGTCAATCATTAATTATTAGGCTATATATCAATCATCATCGCAATTTTCCACACCACTGATATATTCAATCTATCTCAGTTCAAATTAAAAAATATATCTAAAAATATATATAAAATAATAATAATCATAATCATTATAATAATTATCACGTGATTTACAAACAACCAGACAATTAGTATTTTATTAATTAATTATATCACGTCAACTGATATGCCTAGAGGCTTAGGCAACAATTAAGGTAGTAATGCATATATATATATACAAAAAACCAATCATAAAAAACCAATTGTTAAAAGGAGGAAGATATGTATGCATATGATATAATATCTCGCAGTTATAAGGGAAGAATTTACTACATATACCACTCATATAGATGGATAAATTGAGCGGTATCTAAGCCAATTAGTAATCAATTAGCTAATTTTTATACTCATATATTGTTTAATTCTACAGTATCATTTAGTCCTTGCGGTTTTAGTGTGCATAATCTAAATATCCAGAAGGCTTCGCGCCTGCATAGCCTATTGAAGCGATCACCCCCTCTCTGTGTCGCTCCAATTTGCTCAATACCAATTATACTAATATTATCAAGTGAACCCTCTACACAGTTTGATACATGACTTGACACGCAATGAGATTTCAAATTTTTAGTGATGTTTCGTTTATGCTCCACAAATCTCGTGTGTAAGGTCCTTGTGGTGCGTCCCACGTACTGTTTAGATTATGCACACTAAACCGCAAGGACTAAATGATACTGTAGAATTAAACAATATATGAGTATAAAAATTAGCTAACTGATTACTAATTGGCTTAGATACCGCTCAATTTATCCATCTATATGAGTGGTATATGTAGTAAATTCTTCCCTTATAACTGCGAGATATTATATCATATGCATACATATCTTCCTCCTTTTAACAATTGGTTTTTTATGATTGGTTTTTTGTATATATATATATGCATTACTACCTTAATTGTTGCCTAAGCCTCTAGGCATATCAGTTGACGTGATATAATTAATTAATAAAATACTAATTGTCTGGTTGTTTGTAAATCACGTGATAATTATTATAATGATTATGATTATTATTATTTTATATATATTTTTAGATATATTTTTTAATTTGAACTGAGATAGATTGAATATATCAGTGGTGTGGAAAATTGCGATGATGATTGATATATAGCCTAATAATTAATGATTGACGTGTGTACAGCTTATTTATGCTTGCTTTTTAATTAATGCCACACAAGGAATATATATATTAACGGGCAAAATACGAGATTGGTGGATATAAACAATAAATGATACTTTAACAACCACTAAAACGTATGATGGAACGCATGATTGGAACGCACGGAGTGCGCATGCGCGATTTACGGAAACAGGAAAGAGAGGGAGGTTCCTGGTTTCCGTTAAATACAGAGCGGTGTAAGACAGCACCATTCATTCATTTATTCTCTCTGAAGAAGCCGCCGAGCTGCACAAAGGCGGGGAAACGCGTTAGAGGAGTGCCATCCTCGGCTGGAATCAATTGTTGCTCACAACCAGCACCGCAAGCGTGAGGACCTGTCAGGAGCACAAGGAGTGAGACGTCACCCCGGTTAACCATATCCAGGTCTGAAGACACGCCGAGTTGCTGTTTGTTTAGCGTGGCCACGCTGGACTGATAAGTACATAATTATACCAAAAGCTGTCTGCAGTTGTTACAATTGAGCAAGGGGATTCCTGCATTAATACGCTTGCTACTAACAAACTTCAAGCTTTGAATTGTAATCAAATTATCAGCTGAAAGAGTTTCATGCTTTTAAACTTTCTCTGCTCTCCATTATGGCATGCTATTGGCTACTAACATTTAGTCCACCAATTAAGCATAAATATCCCGGAGTGGCTACATTATAAAATATATATATTATGTATGTAGGTATGTGTGTTTGTAAGTATGTCATGTGTGTGTGTGTGTGTGTGTGTTTGTGTGTCTGCTGTATGTATGCTATGAGTGTTTGTAAGTATGCCATGTGTGTGCATCTGCTCTGTGTATTTATGCTACTGTACATGTGTGTATGTATGCATGTTGTGTGTTTGTTTGTATGTATGTATGTATGTATGCATGCATGCTGTGTGTGTGTGTATGTTTACTATGTGTGTGTTTGTAACTATGCTGTGTGTGTATGTCTATGCAGTGGCGGAACTACTGGCAGTGCAACTGGTGCATTGCACCGTGGCCCGCGGTAATGAAAGGGTCTGAATTGACAATAGTACTAACAATGAGTCAAACTGACTCATTACAGTTCACTGCGCTACAGCCGGCGGCTAGGTCACGGGCAGAGACAAATAGGAGGAGGCGGTCTGTCCAGAGGAGAGGAGGGGGGCCCCTCCCCTTCCTCCATGTTAGCTCCCATCTCCTCTCCTCTTCCCGTTTTCCTCTCTGACATTGCTGGGGGTTTGACATCACAATGTAGAAACCGCCCCTGGTATGAAAACTACTGTGGAAGAGAGAAGAGCTGCATTTAGGGCTGCCACTTCAGGTCACTTCCATCACTCATTCATTGGGCCCAGACTCCTGCTGTGTCAGCCAAGTCGTGCACTGGGTAAGGTCAGTTCTTTGCTTACACCAGGGATATCTCTCTTCTCTCTCTCCTCCTCCTTCTCTCTCTCTCTGTCTCTCTTCATTCTCTCTCTCCTTCTCCTCTCTCTTTCCTCTTTATCTCTCTCATCCTCACGCCTTCTATTTTTATCCTCCTCTCTTGCCCTCTCTCCATATCTCTCTCTGTTCCTTCACTCTCTCTCATTCTTTGCGCACTGTCCTTTCTCTCATCCTTCACTCTTTCTCTCCTCTCATACTTCTCTCTCTCATACTTTTTTCTTCCTTATCACTCTCCTTCTCTACCTCTCTCCTCCTCCTCTCTCCTTCTCTCATACTTCTATCTCCTCCTTTCTCTCTCCTCTCCTCCTTTTCTCTCTCTCTCTCCCTACTTCCATCTCTCCTCTCCGTCTCTCTCTCTCACTCTTTCTCCCATCCTTCTCTCTCTCCCTCTCTTTCTCCATCTCCTCCCTCCCTCTCTTTACCCCTCTCTCTTTCCCTCCATCTCACCCTCCCTCTATCTCTCTTTCTTATTCCCTCTCTCTGCTCCCGTCCATCTCCTTCTCTCTTTTTCCCCTCTTTCTTTCTCTCCCTTCATCTCGCCTTTTTCTCTCTCTCGCTCTCTCCCTCCCTCTTTGTCCCTCTTTGCCTTTCTCTTGCTTCCTCTCTCTCTCCCTCTCTTCCTCTCTCGACCTCTGCCTAAATCTCTCCCCATCTCTCTCCCTCTCTCTCCCTCCCTCTCCCCTTCTCTGGCATAATTACTTTTCTATCTCTTTACTAAATTCTTCCACTAACATTGTCTTTCCTCACTGCCATGTGTCATATTGTGAACTTGGGGTGGGATGAAGGGGGTGGCCAAAGCATAGTTCTGCATCTGGGCCTACCACTCACAAGTTCCTCCACTGTGTCTATGTATATGTACAGATGTATGTATGTGTATGTATATATATATATATATATATATATACACACACACACACACACACACACAAGGAAACCTCTGCATGAATATCCTACCTTTACCCATGTAAACATTCACCGCTAGCAATTAGCTTTTCAGAGCAGCTGTCCTGAAACCGGGTAAATACTGAATTTCTTCTGTACTTAAGTATCCACCGTCAATAGGCACTCAATAATGAGTAGGTTAGGTTGTGACTCTTTTTAAATTGGTGAAAAAGCCTTCAACTGGTGCTTGCAGGAAGTGACGGAACTTGATATTCAGTAAGAAAGTGCTCCAGACATAGGGATCAGTGTGTATTGTAGTAGTGAAAGGTGAAGACAGTAGACAGCCCTAAGACCAGTGGAGGAGCATCTTATGTTCTTGAAGAACGTTGCGTGAGACAGTGGTGAAAGTAGAATACATTATTATAGATGATCCCCAGATTAACAGAGGATGAGGAGCAAGGTTGTATAGGAAAGCTGGAGCAGGCACAACATGAGAATAACAGATAATCCAGGAGGCAGCATTTTGCTACGACTGTAATTAGGAAAGACAGAGACCAGACAGAAAATTACAATGTTCAGTGTTCATTAAAGTACAACAGGCAATAATGTTTCAGTGCTTGAGTGGCAGAGAAAAGGCTACATCTGTGCTTAAGAAGAATAAGGTTTGCAGATGTGGAACGTGAATAAAAGAAGAGGCAAATTGCAGCACATTATTTTGGAAACTGACTTGAATGTGTATGTGTCAGCTGTCTCTGGTAATGGAACTTTAGGAAACGTGTGGGAAGATTGTAGTTTTTGCTAATTTTAAAGTAAATATATATATATATATATATATATATATAGAAAAATTGTAGAGAAAGGGCACTCGATCAAACGTACAATTAAACATTTATTATCACCCACAATTGGGCATAATGGTGAATGAACAACAAACCACGGTGGCTCAGTCTTGAATATAAAAAAAACAGTTCCAGAAAGTGTGGCATCGTCAGTGCCTACGTAATATTTCCATAGCAATGTATCATAAAAGCAAAATTGGATGACTTAGCTGTCCGTCGACAGTAAGTCATCCAATTTTGCTTTTGTGATACATTGCTATGGAAATATTACGTAGGCACTGACGATGCCACACTTTCTGGAACTGTTTTTTTGATATTCAAGACTGAGCCACCGTGGTTTGTTGTTCATTCACCATTATGCCTAATTGTGGGTGATAATAAAAGTTTAATTGTACGTTTGATCGAGTGCCCTTTCTCTACAATTTTTCTATTTATCTGGATCCTAATGGAACAGACTTAAAGGAGCACCATAAATGCTGGAATATTGGAGTGTGCAAGTATTCAACAACAAATTATATATATATATATATATATATATATATATATGCAGACCCTCCAACATGACCCGCCCCACTAGGTACAAAATGCTCTGTTTCTGGACTTCCCTCTTAATTTATTATTGCCATCACCTGTGAAGAAACAGCTTTCTTATCATTTAACTAGTTCAACACAGGTGATGGAAATCATAAATTAAGAGGGAAGTGCAGAAAAAGAGCATTTTGTACCTAGTGGGGCGGGTCATGTTGCAGGGTCTGTATATATATACAGTGCTTGCTTATCCTGAACGTCCTTGGTCTGCGTATTATGGGCATGTTTCAGATATGGATGGAAATGCAATGCTGCATGAAAGCAGCATTGTATTTCCGTCTGATCTGAAGGAAGAATATGTAGCAGATGTCCTTCCTTCAGTAGTAGTAGAGACACCTTCTGCATGTAGCTGCAATCCCAGCACTGCAACCGACAACGCAAGCTGGGATCTAACATAGCAACCAGAGGGATGGCCTCCCCCTGCCTCCTCCCCACCTCCTCAATGGCGCTGCAGCTTAATTCCCCCACTTCCCCTCTGTCACTGCATGTCAGTCAGGCAGCAGCAGAGGGTAAAAGATGCAGTCAATTTACCGACAAAATCCCGACAAGGTCAAAATCCATACATGGTCAAAATAACGACATTCAAAATACCAACAAGGTCAAAATACTGACATTTAAAATGTCGACAGGTCAAAGTCGACATGACTTTTCATGATTTTTTTCATTGAAACTGACTTGTTCATACCATCCTAGTGGACCTGGAGGGGGAATATAATAGTGTGCCCGAAGCATGGTGAGCCATGTGAGGGGACCTATGTCAACATACACAACAAAAAACCAATGAAAAACTCATGTGACTTTTTGACCTGTCGACATTTTAAATGTCAGTATTTTGACCTTGGGGGTAATTCAGACCTGATCGCTGCTGTGCTTTTTCTCACAGCCTGCGATCAGATATGAACTGCGCATGCATAAGAACCGCAATGCACTGGCGCGTCAGACGACTGCTGCGGGCACCGATGCATAGCAACGGAATGGTGCGTAAAAGCGATCGCACTGGCAATCGTAAGTTGAATGACAGGAAGAGGCCATTTGTTGGTGGCAACTGACCGTTTTCTAGGAGTGTCCGGGAAAATGCAGGAGGGACAAGGTGCTTGGAGTAAGGGTTTGTGACGTCAGCTACGGCCCCGATCACCAGGAAATTATTGCAGTGACTGAGTAATTCCTGGGCTGAGCAGAAACTGCACAAACTGATGTTTGTGCAGTTCTGCTACAAATGCGATTGCACACCTGCACACAGCTAATACCCTCCCCCTGTAGGCAGCGACTACCTGCTCGCAGGGATGCAAAAAACACACCCAAGTAATCAGGTCTCTGAATTACCCCCTTTGTCGTTATTTTAAATGTCGTTATTTTGACCTTGTCAGGATTTTGACCGTCGGTCAATTTCTGTCAGGATTTTGATTGTAGGTACAGTATTTCATACTAAATCCTGCGCAGCCATAGATTCCCAATAGTCGTGAATCTGAGTGTGGACACAGACCTGCGATCAGGTTTGAATCAGCCCCTGTGTCATCTTGTCGACATCTTCTGATTTGAACAGATGCTGAGTTTTGAGACCTGAAAAAAGTGGACAGCCATTGATGGTGTAATGACTTCTCCCAGCGCCACTCCAGATGACAGGAGCTTCAGAACAGGTACTGTATATTAGAGATGAGCGGGTTCGGTTTCTCTGAAACCGAACCCGCACGAACTTCATGTTTTTTTTACGGGTCCGAGCAGACTCGGATCCTCCCGCCTTGCTCGGTTAACCCGAGCGCGCCCGAACGTCATCATGACGCTGTCGGATTCTCGCGAGACTCGGATTCTATATAAGGAGCCGCGCGTCGCCGCCATTTTCACACGTGCATTGAGATTGATAGGGAGAGGACGTGGCTGGCGTCCTCTCCATTAGAAATTAGATTAGAAGAGAGAGAGAGATTGTGCAGAGTCAGACAGAGTTTACCACAGTGACCAGTGCAGTTGTTGTTAGTTAACTTTTATTTATTTTAATATAATATATCCGTTCTCTGCTATATCCGTTCTCTGCCTGAAAAAAAACGATACACAGCAGCAGCCAGTCACACAGTGTGACTCAGTCTGTGTGCACTCAGCTCAGCCCAGTGTGCTGCACATCAATGTATAAAAGGCAAAGCTTATAATAATTGTGGGGGAGACTGGGGAGCACTGCAGGTTGTTATAGCAGGAGCCCCCAGGAGTACATAATATTATATTAATTTAAAATTAAACAGTGCACACTTTTGCTGCAGGAGTGCCACTGCCAGTGTGACTAGTGGTGACCAGTGCCTGACCACCAGTATAGTAGTATATTGTTGTATGTATTGTATACTATCTCTTTATCAACCAGTCTATATTAGCAGCAGACACAGTACAGTGCGGTAGTTCACGGCTGTGGCTACCTCTGTGTCGGCAGTCGGAACTCGGCAGGCAGTCCGTCCATCCATAATTGTATTACAATATATACCACCTAACCGTGGTATTTTTTTTTCTTTCTTTATACCGTCGTCATAGTGTCATACTAGTTGTTACGAGTATACTACTATCTCTTTATCAACCAGTGTACAGTGCGGTAGTTCACGGCTGTGGCTACCTCTGTGTCGGCAGTCGGCAGGCAGTCCGTCCATCCATAATTGTATTATTATTATAATATATACCACCTAACCGTGGTTTTTTTTTCATTCTTTATACCGTCATAGTGTCATACTAGTTGTTACGAGTATACTACTATCTCTTTATCAACCAGTGTACAGTGCGGTAGTTCACGGCTGTGGCTACCTCTGTGTCGGCAGTCGGCAGGCAGTCCGTCCATCCATAATTGTATTATTATTATAATATATACCACCTAACCGTGGTTTTTTTTTCATTCTTTATACCGTCGTCATAGTGTCATACTAGTTGTTACGAGTATACTACTATCTCTTTATCAACCAGTGTACAGTGCGGTAGTTCACGGCTGTGGCTACCTCTGTGTCGGCAGTCGGCAGGCAGTCCGTCCATCCATAATTGTATTATTATTATAATATATACCACCTAACCGTGGTTTTTTTTTCATTCTTTATACCGTCGTCATAGTGTCATACTAGTTGTTACGAGTATACTACTATCTCTTTATCAACCAGTGTACAGTGCGGTAGTTCACGGCTGTGGCTACCTCTGTGTCGGCAGTCGGCAGGCAGTCCGTCCATCCATAATTGTATTATTATTATAATATATACCACCTAACTGTGGTATTTTTTTTTCTTTCTTTATACCGTCGTCATAGTGTCATACTAGTTGTTACGAGTATACTACTATCTCTTTATCAACCAGTGTACAGTGCGGTAGTTCACGGCTGTGGCTACCTCTGTGTCGGCAGTCGGCAGGCAGTCCGTCCATCCATAATTGTATTATTATTATAATATATACCACCTAACTGTGGTATTTTTTTTTCTTTCTTTATACCGTCGTCATAGTGTCATACTAGTTGTTACGAGTATACTACTATCTCTTTATCAACCAGTGTACAGTGCGGTAGTTCACGGCTGTGGCTACCTCTGTGTCGGCAGTCGGCAGGCAGTCCGTCCATCCATAATTGTATTATTATTATAATATACACCACCTAACCGTGTTTTTTTTTTCATTCTTTATACCGTCGTCATAGTGTCATACTAGTTGTTACGAGTATACTACTATCTCTTTATCAACCAGTGTACAGTGCGGTAGTTCACGGCTGTGGCTACCTCTGTGTCGGCAGTCGGCAGGCAGTCCGTCCATCCATAATTGTATTATTATTATAATATATACCACCTAACTGTGGTATTTTTTTTTCTTTCTTTATACCGTCGTCATAGTGTCATACTAGTTGTTACGAGTATACTACTATCTCTTTATCAACCAGTGTACAGTGCGGTAGTTCACGGCTGTGGCTACCTCTGTGTCGGCAGTCGGCAGGCAGTCCGTCCATCCATAATTGTATTATTATTATAATATATACCACCTAACCGTGGTTTTTTTTTCATTCTTTATACCGTCATAGTGTCATACTAGTTGTTACGAGTATACTACTATCTCTTTATCAACCAGTGTACAGTGCGGTAGTTCACGGCTGTGGCTACCTCTGTGTCGGCAGTCGGCAGGCAGTCCGTCCATCCATAATTGTATTATTATTATAATATATACCACCTAACTGTGGTATTTTTTTTTCTTTCTTTATACCGTCGTCATAGTGTCATACTAGTTGTTACGAGTATACTACTATCTCTTTATCAACCAGTGTACAGTGCGGTAGTTCACGGCTGTGGCTACCTCTGTGTCGGCAGTCGGCAGGCAGTCCGTCCATCCATAATTGTATTATTATTATAATATATACCACCTAACCGTGGTTTTTTTTTCATTCTTTATACCGTCATAGTGTCATACTAGTTGTTACGAGTATACTACTATCTCTTTATCAACCAGTGTACAGTGCGGTAGTTCACGGCTGTGGCTACCTCTGTGTCGGCACTCGGCAGGCAGTCCGTCCATCCATAATTGTATTATTATTATAATATATACCACCTAACCGTGGTTTTTTTTTCATTCTTTATACCGTCGTCATAGTGTCATACTAGTTGTTACGAGTATACTACTATCTCTTTATCAACCAGTGTACAGTGCGGTAGTTCACGGCTGTGGCTACCTCTGTGTCGGCAGTCGGCAGGCAGTCCGTCCATCCATAATTGTATTATTATTATAATATATACCACCTAACCGTGGTTTTTTTATACCACCTAACCGTGGCAGTCCGTCCATAATTGTATACTAGTATCCAATCCATCCATCTCCATTGTTTACCTGAGGTGCCTTTTAGTTCTGCCTATAAAATATGGAGAACAAAAAAGTTGAGGTTCCAAAATTAGGGAAAGATCAAGATCCACTTCCACCTCGTGCTGAAGCTGCTGCCACTAGTCATGGCCGAGACGATGAAATGCCAGCAACGTCGTCTGCCAAGGCCGATGCCCAATGTCATAGTACAGAGCATGTCAAATCCAAAACACCAAATATCAGAAAAAAAAGGACTCCAAAACCTAAAATAAAATTGTCGGAGGAGAAGCGTAAACTTGCCAATATGCCATTTACCACACGGAGTGGCAAGGAACGGCTGAGGCCCTGGCCTATGTTCATGGCTAGTGGTTCAGCTTCACATGAGGATGGAAGCACTCAGCCTCTCGCTAGAAAACTGAAAAGACTCAAGCTGGCAAAAGCACCGCAAAGAACTGTGCGTTCTTTGAAATCCCAAATCCACAAGGAGAGTCCAATTGTGTCGTTTGCGATGCCTGACCTTC